>NC_056741.1:833343775-833598775 GCF_019279795.1 Protopterus annectens | reverse complement strand
GCTAGCAGAGTTGAAAATAAATGAGGAAAAAACAAAACTAATACGTGTATGAACCAACATATAGATTAGTACAATATCCATGCCTGTAGGGTTACTTTAAAATATTTAGGAATATGTATAGGTTCATAGGTGTGTACTAGGCTAATGGCCCTGGAGCCTTTACAAACCTAGCCCATAGGATTACCCTGACATAGTGCCATCCGACCTTAGTTCCCAATGCCTCTGTTGAGTACGGCCACAGGAGTGATCCCCTGGGTAAATTTTCTATTTCCCATCCACTCATCAAGGTTTCTCTTGACAAGAGCCAGTAAGGTGCTCTGTTTGACATGTATGGGAAGACTATTCCATAGCAAGGGCAGTCTCTGGGTTATGAACCTGTCCCTCCAGCATGTTCTGTTGATTGTGGTAATAAGGATGAGGTCACTGGAGCTTGTGGTGCGGAGGGATTGGGATTTTCTTTAGATGTAGCATTTCTAACAGAGCTGGGTCAGATATGACTTTGTTTGTCAAGCAGAAATCGCCTCCAAGTAGGCAATATGAGACAGAGAATAGTTGGAGTTTTTTAAGTCTGTCCATACAGGACAAGTGTTTAAGGCCTAGGATCCTCTTTGTGAGGTACTTTTGCGGCCTCTCCAGTTGTTGCAGGTGTCTAGTAAGGTACATGCCAAATGGGGCACTGTACTCAATGACTGGCCTAATGAGGCAAGAGTAGAGGGAGATAATGACCTCTTTCTTCCTGGATGCAAAACCCTTAGTAATGAGATGTGCCACATAGAAGGACTTTCTGACCACAGTGGCAATGTGGTGGTCAAAAGAAAGGTTGCTGTCAACCTGTGTTCCTAGATCTCTTATAACACTTGTGTTCAATGGACTACCATCGATGTGGTAATTCATGGGAACTGGGTTCTTCCCATAGGGTATGATGACATTTTTTGGCATTGAGCTCAAGGCCATGGTTCTGACACCAGTCATTGGTCTCAGTGAGGCCATTCTGTAAGATGTCAACATCACTTGGGGAGTTGATAACAGCTCCCAACTTGCAATTGTCTACGAACTTTGCCAGCCAGAAACCCTTTGTGTTAGCCTGGACTTCAGAGAAGTAGATACCAAACAGGAGAGGACCCAGGACTGAACCCTGTGGGACTCTACTCGTGACTTGTCAGCAGTCTGACTTGGAGTCCGCTACTTTCACACTGTGGGTTCCATCTGTGAGCCAGTTTGCAACCCACCTAGTGATATAGGGGTTGATGCCTAGCTTAGTGAGTTTTTCTGTGATTCCTGAATGGGGAATGGTATCAAACGCCTTGGACAGATCAAGGTAGGCTGTATGTACCCACCTTGCCTTCATCCACAGCTCTGGTGACTGACTCAAAGAAGTCGACCAAGTTGAGCAGGCATGATCTACCCATCACAAAACCAAACTGTGTGGGATCCAGAGTTTGGAGATTCCCTATATCCTTGTTTATTAGGTCCATGATGATGCATTCCATAGCTTTGCATATCAGACTCATCAGGCTAATGGGGCAATAGTTCTCAGGGTCTGTAGTCGCTCCTCCTTTGTGGAGAGGGATGACTGTGGCAGTGCGCCACTCAGTAGGGACAAAGCCTGAGGTGAGGCTGTGCTTGAATAGGCCACACAGGTGAGGTGCCAGTTCACTCTATAGTTCATGTTGAACACAGCCAGGGATATTTGTCAGGTCCCATGGAAGCTGTATTTTTGGCCTTGGACAGTGCTGTTTTAATCTGTGCAGCAGTAATACTGGGTGGCTGGCAATCTACTGGTATTGTCATTGGTCCTTTGGGGGGTGGGTAAAGTTGGCACTGAATCTGTCGGCCAGTATATTGGCAATATCTGTTGGCTTGGTATAGGAGGTACCTTTGTGCAGTAGCTCAGAGCAAATCTGGGTATTGCCATGGAGATTCTTTACATAACTATAGAAGGCCTTGTGGTTGTTTATTTTATTATTTATTTATTTTTTATTTTACATTTGTTGACCGGGCTAGTCTAGCTGGAGAAATTTCCATTTTCAGTAGAGGCCCGGGGAGAAAAGCTCCACAGAGTGAGATACATTCAGAGATGAAAAAATTTACATACAAACAAAAATTGTCATACAAAAATGTAATAGCAGTACTCAATATAATGAAAATCTAAGAGTTAGTAATAGAGTTTGCAAGCAAACATTAAAAATAAAAGATAACACTCATATATATATATAAAAAAAAAACTACTACAAGAGTTAGTTACTATAAAACACTCCATACAGTTCAATTCTCAATTAACAAGTTGGAAAAATACTGAAAGGATTAATATAGAAAGGAGTGAGGGTAAGGAGAATAAAAAGGTGGGAATAGAAAGAGGTGATAATAAAAGTGGATGCACTGCAGAATAGTAGGTAGAGAAGTAAGGGGAAGAGAAAAGAAAGACAGAAGGCATGCAGAGTAGAAAGGAGAAGAGAAATGGTTTTATCAGGTAGTAATAGTGATAGACTAATCAGGTTTATTACAGGAGCAAAGCCAGTGATTTTGGAAATGCACTTTAATGTTCTGTTTGAAAAGGGGCAATGAAGTTATCTTTGTTATGCTAGTGGGTAACAAATTCCATTTTGTCCCAATAGCATTGGTAAATAGAGAGTCACCAGCATTATTATTTGACTTTGTTGAACTTGTCAGAAGTTTGCTGGATGAGCGGAGAGAGTTGAGATTTTTATAAGGGGTTATGAGTTGTGAGAGTATGAGGGTATTATTAGGTTGGTACAGTATTTTATGGGCAATGCAGAGTTGATGGATTAAAAGATAGTTCTGAAACTCAGGCCAGCCTAGAAGTTTTAAGTTGAGGCAGTGATGAGTTCTATAGGGATTACCAGTAGCAAAGCGGGCAATGTTATTATAACAGGTTGCCAGTTTGTTAAGGCTGGTTTTTTTGAGGTTAGCGAAGATAGGCGCAGCATATAGAAGAGTTGAAATAAGATGAGAGTGAGCAATCCTTGTTCTGGTAGATGGTGTAAGAAAAGGTCTGATTCGATATAAGGATCCTATCTTTCTGTTAACTAACTTCATGGAGTTGTTAATGTGTAGGTGAAAGAGATGATTGCCAATTGTAATACCTAACAATTTAGTTGAAGTGTCGGGTAAGATAACAGTGGCGCTGTTTGAAGAGATGGAGAAATGTAAGGGGGAGGTTCTAGATGTGGGAGTAAAAAAGAAGTTTGGTTTTTGGCATTTAGTAAGAGGCGACTAGAGAACCATGTTTCTACTGTACTGAATACTTTTTGGGTGAGAGAGATTAGTTCTGGGGTAGATGGAGCTGAGCAAATGAGTGTCGAATCATCTGCATATTGAATGCAGGTTGCTTGAGGGATTATTGTTTGAAGATCATTAATGAAGAGGGAGAAAAGAAGTGGGCCGAGGATAGAGCCTTGAGGAACCCCAATGGAAACAGGCAGGAGAGATGAGATGTGATTATCCCAGAGAACAGCTTGTTTTCTGTTCTTGACTATCTGCTACAATTCTGTTTTCATAGCTAGCTTAAGACGATTTGATGAGGGATCTCAACTTTTTGTTGATGCCGATAAGGGAGTTTTTCCAGTCTTGGGATTTTGCCTTATTCTGCATCAGTTTCCTCCTCCTGTTGTAGAGTTTGTTTATGGCAGGGGACCACCAGATTGGATTCCTTTTTCTTTTTGGAGGAGGGCGTCTTGGTTTTATTGGGTATGGCGAGATCCATGCATTTGTGTATGTGTTTGTACAGTGCATTGGTGTATGATTCAGCGGTCATGCAACTATTCTCCATTTGCATGGGTGCCATGAAGTTAGCCACCTCTGTTTTTAGGAGCCCAAAGTTAGCTTTGGAGAAGTTTTTCATGGTGGTTACCTTAGGGTGGGTGGGGGTTGAAGGGATGTGAATTTCCAGGGCGATAAGTTTGTGGTCAGATCTAACCAGGGAGAAGTTAACTATTGGTGTAGAGCAATGGTCGCCCATGTTAGTAATGCCCAGGTCAAGGATGTTGCTACCTCTAGTGGGGGTAAGAAAAAGCTGGTCCAGGGCATTTGAATTAATGAATTTGACGAAACGTTGGTCAAGTGTATTGGTACAGTAGTTGTTTTCCCAGTTAATGGAGGGGTAGCTGAAGTCGCCCAGTATGAGTACGTTAGGTTAGACCCTAACATTCTCCAATGTGCTTAGGAACGTGGAGTGTAAGTCCTGGGACATTGTTGGGGACCTATAGCAGGCTACGACCTGAATCACTATCTTACCCAATGTTATAGCTAAAAATTCTAAGGATTCTCCAAAGAAGTCATGGGGGAGATGAGGGCAAGGGTACTGAATATGACAAGAAAGTGGATACTTATGAAAGTAAAGCCAGACCAGATGATTTAGGCAGTTAAAATGTCCATAGTCCCTTTAGTAATGTGCATCATAGCATAAGCATTTTATATGCTTCAGAGAGTTGCTCTTTGGAGTAATTGAGGATTGATATAATGATTACACACCCCTATATATATATATATATATATATATATATATATATATATATATATATATATATACACACATTGACATCTGTGCAGTGACAGAGACCTGGTTCAAAGTTCCAGAGAGCACACCTGCATTACCAGGCTATAATTCATACCACACCTTTCGGCCACCAAACCCGGACCGAAACACTAAAGGTGGAGGCGTGTCCATATTCATTAAGGATATCCACACTTCCAAGCTAGTTGCTCAGCATAATACATCCGAGATTATCCATGTTTAACTAACTTTGGTCAAAACCGCAATCCAGACTGTAGCTTGCTACAGACCCCCCACCATGCCCCAGGATTCCCACTCCTCCTTTCTTGATACACTGGAAAATATTAAGGTACAACCCAACACTCTAATGGGTGATTTCAACTACCCTACCACTAACTGGGAAAACTACTCATGTACCAACTCTTTTGCTCAACGTTTTCTGGAAATCATCAATTCCAACACTTTGGATCAACAGCAATATCCTAGACCTGGTCATCATCAACATGGTTGACTGGTGTTCCACACCAGAAGTCAGCTCCTCATTGGTTAGATCCGACCACAAGCTAATCACCCTAGACATCCACATCCCACTCAAACCCCCCATTAGGAAAACAACCGTAAAAAATTTCCCCAAATCCAACTTCACGCTTCTTAAGACAGAAGTTGCAAACTTCACGACACCCATGCAGATGGACAATAGAGGTACGACTGCTGAATCCTACACAAATGCACTTTATAAGCACTTACATGAGTGCATGGATCGTGCTATCCCTAACAGAACCAAGATGCTATCCTCCAAAAAAAGGAAGCCAATCTGGTGGTCTTCTGCCATAAACAAACTCTGCAACAGAAGAAAGAAACTGTTGCAAAAAAGAGTAAAATCTCACGATTGGAGGAACTCCCTGGTCAGCCTCAGTAAGAAGCTGAGATCCCTCATAAAATCCTCCAAAGCTAGTTATGAAAACAAAATTGCCACTGATTCTAAAGACAACCACAAAGCATTCTATAGCTACGTCAAAAATCTCAATGGCAACACTCAGATCTGCTCTGAGTTACAGCACAATGACACTAAATATACAGAACCAACTGATATTGCCAACATCCTGGCAGATAGGTTCAGTGCTAACTTTACCCCCCTCACACCCCCTAAAGGGCCCATCTTTATACCAGAAGAATGCTAAGTTCCTGTAATGACGACTGCACAGGTAAAAACTTCACTCTCCAAAGCCAAGAACACAGCATCCATGGGACCTGACAACATCCCAGGCTGCCTTCTACATGAACTACAGAATGAACTGGCACCCCACCTAAGTACCATGTTCAATCATAGCATCACCTCAGGCTTTGTGCCCATTGAATGGCGCACCGCGACAGTTATCCCACTCCACAAAGGGGGGGGCCACAACAGACCCTGGGAACTACCGCTCCATTAGCCTGACGAGCCTCGTCTGCAAGGCCATGGAATGTATCATCATGGAACTCATAAACAAAGACATTGGAGATCTCCAAACTCTGGACCCCACACAGTTTGGGTTTGTAAAAGGCAGATCATGTCTCCTAAACTGATAGACTTCTTTGAAGTAGTCACCAAAGCCAGAGATGAGGGTAAGGTGGTTCACACAGCCTATCTCGATCTCGCCAAGGCATTCAACACCATCCCCCACTCTGGAATTATAGATAAACTCACTAAACTAAGTATAAATCCCTATGTCACAAGATGGGTTGCCAACTGGCTTACTGAAAGAGCCCACACCGTGAAAGTAGCAGACTCCAAATCAGACTTTAGACCAGTGACAAGTGGAGTATCACAGGGTTCAATCCAGGGTCCTCTCCTGTTTGGTATCTACTGCTCTGAAGTACAGGCTTAACACAGAAGGTCTTTGGCTAACTAAATTTGCAGATGACTGCAAACTAGGAGCCATAACTGAAACTCCTGACAATGTGGACATCCTACAAAAGGGTCTCACTGAGACAGATGCCTGGTGTCAAAGACATGGTCTCAAGCTCAATGCCAAAAAGTGCATTGTTATCCCCTTTGGTAAAAACTCAGTACCCATGAACTACCACATAGGCGATAGTCTACTTAACACCGAAAGTGTGATAAGAGACCTCGGGACACAGGTGGACAGTAGTCTCTCCTTTGATAATCACATTGCCACAGTGGTCAGGAAATCCTTCTACGTGGCACACCTCATCACAAAAGGTTTCTCATCCAGAAAAAAAGAGGTCATTGTTCCCCTCTACTCATCACTCATTAGACCCATTATAGAGTACAATGCCCCTTTTGGTATGTACCTCACAAGACATCTACAACTGGAAAGGCCACAAAAATACCTCACAAAGAGGATTACTGGCCTCAAACAGATGCCTTATGCAGACCGTCTCAAAAAATGCCAGCTTTACTCCATCACATATCGCCTACTCAGGGGCGATCACTGCCTAACATACAAAGCTATGTCAAACCCAGAGCTGTTGGACATGCTCCACTTAAAGAAATCCCAATCCCTCCAAGCTACACGCTCTAGAGACCTAAACCTTGTCACCACAATAAACAGAACATGCTGGAGGGATAGATTCCTGTCCCAGAGACTTCCCATACTCTGGAACACACTACCTATGTCAAACAGAGCTCCTCATTAGCACTCTTCAAGAAAAATCTTGATGATTGGATGGGTAATAGGAAATTCACCCCGGGGATCACTTCTGTGGTTCTGCTTGACAGGGGCACATGAAAATCATTTTCTTGGGTGGCGAAAGCCAGGGTACCTTTTTGGCTAGGCTTGTATAGGCCCTAGGGCCAATAGCATAGTAATTTGCTGTAATTTCAACATCATGTAAAATTTATTTCAAATTTAATTTTCTCATACACAGTTTAAAGTCTAACAGGGTGTCCACAAGAGGAGCTATATTTGCTGGTAGAAAGGAAGCCTTTTGATAACAGCTTTAATTGGTCTTTTGAAAAAAATATGTTACTCAAATTGAATACATGACATTCCTTCTCTAACATGCTCTGTTCTTCCCTTTTTTCTTTGTCACCACTGTACAAGCCTCCTGATTCGGGGGTAAACTGCTTTCCACTGTTTGTCAAAAAAAAATTATTATAGTTGTGAGGAGAATGGGAAATCATGTCGCTGGTCTCACTAGAATGACTGTTGAGAATGTCCCTTGATGTTCCCTCTGAATCACCCAATAAAATGGTTAAGAGTAGGCAAGTTCATGTATGGTGAGAAACTATAAGCTGGGCATAGGCTAGCAACAAAATCCAGAAAATTTGTAGTATTTGTATGGAAGTGTTAGTATAAACATTTTTTACATGGCACACATAATGCTTAAAATATTCTCTGAGCTTACTGGGATATGTTGGTGATGCTGGAGATGTAAGCAGAATCAGCCAGGAGACTGGAATCGCATTTTCTGGACTTGTAGAACATTAAAGGATTTAATAAAAAAAGACTTGCAAAATCTTGCCCGGAGGACAAGACATTGCCACTGAAACATCTTCCATTGCTCCAAATGAATATGACTGGCCAAAAAAGATCTAAAATAGGAGCTGACTAGTCAGGAATACACCAGACTCAAATTAGAGAATGATGATGGAAGGGTGAAATGATCAGGAAGAAGATTAGTAAACCATGTGAAATTAGCGAATAAGTGGGAGAACTGTAAAAAAATTTATCAAACTCAATGTAGTTTAGATATCTGAACTGTGGTTCTGCAAGAAGCAGATAAAAAAGAATGCAAAGCAGCAGTTCCTGACAGACCAGTCAGGTATGCGAAAGCCCTTAAGGCCCCTAAGAGTCAGATTCAACTAAATAACATAGATATACATACAAATTTTATACACATTACATAGATATAAATATAAACGCACACACAGTATATGACAGACACAGAGATACCAAGTCTGAGACTGCAGTATCCAAGAGTATTCCTCCCACTCTGAGATTCAACAAGCTCATACTTAGTGTATATATAACCATGAAAGGGGTGGGTGGGTGTATGTGTATCTGCATATGTGCACGTGTGTCCCTGGAGAGGTGTTCAGCCAAACACTAGAGGATCTTCCCCTGCAAAAACACTTTAAAGTTGTCGACAGCAATTTTCCAATTAGCTTTTTTTTTTTTTGTCTTTTCATTTGCAGTTTATTTTTCAAACTGTCAGTATTTAATATGATCTGGTCTCATACATCTGAGAGGGACACTGTGATCAATGATAGCAAATATTGCTTCGAGATCACATCACCACAGAATATAACCTTTGAACTCTCACTACAAAGAAGTTATTTATTACATTAATAAGGACAGACTCAATACCAAGTCCAGATCTAAAACCAGGCTACCACGGATCAGGGTGAACATGTCATTTATGACAGGAACATAGATGAATAGCTCCATGTCTTAAGTTTAATATACCATTGATCAGCAATCAGATGTCTGATAAGTATCAAACTGACAATGGAACAGTGACTATCAAAAACTCACTCTTTCATTGATGAAGTGCATTTCAGGGAGGCATGCCCCTCTGCAATTCCCCAACATTAGGAAGAATGCTCCCATTAACTCCAACTGCTGTGTTTTAGACAAAACTGAATTATTTGAGCAAATCTGCTGGGATGCACAGCCTATGCACCATTCATAAGAGCATGGCTTGATGATTTTTTTTTTAGCTATCACTGAATTCAAGCCTCCACCTGCCCCACTATATCCCCCTACAAGTCTCATCCTTGACAGTTCCTGGTGTGACTCATGTCAAGATGATCACCCTTTTGGAAGAGAACCTGTTCACGCAGTCCTCCTCTTCCATACCAGACTCAATGGGTGTGAGACTTGCCAAGCAAGAGGAGTGGGATGGAGTAACCAGGTACCATCATACTGTGGCTTTTTTTTTGCTAGGCCTACATGTCCCCTCTCTCACTCTGACATCAGCATAAAAGAGCAGACAGGCAATGAGGTGCTACTATTAGCTATGCCTGTCCTGGACCCATAGGACAGCCATCCCTCCAAGCTCAATATCCCTCCATCTTCTGCTACAGCTCTACCACAGAGATGCAGTGAATGGTTCCTTCCCCAGGATAGGCATGCTCTCCTCCCTGCCTTTGTCATCAAGACACCTGAGCTGCTAATTTAACTCTGGTCGCACAGGTCACAGTCAGGGCTATGGTGGGGAACATGGCTGAATAATTCAATGCAAGAGAAATTTCACCAAGCAAAAAACACTTTTTTTAAATTAGCTCTTTGACTGGTACACAGGAGAATGTGTTTCTAGTCTAAGCTAATATTCCAGCTAGGTTCTAACTGTCCCTGCTACAGCAGCTGAAAGAGCTGGGCACATGGATTTTGGGGGTAACAATACATTACGACGCAGTAATGGTTTAATTAAAAGTTATCATTGTGAGCTCTAATATTGGCAACAGTCCTTAAATCCTTAGACTCACCATCAAGTAGTATGCATGGAAGGAGCTTTGGAAAAAAATTAATCCAACTGTGGTCAATCCAAAAAAGACTGTCTCTAGCACTATTTTGGATATGACCAGCCCCAGATGAAATATCAAGTCTAACAAGTGTCCTTGAATATGGACCCCAGAGGTAACATCCTGAGTGAAGCTCAGGTCAAGTTGTTCAAAAGTAACTGAAATCAACTTAAGCTAATCCACCTTTGGTAATTTAAGACTGGGCCAATAAAGGACTTGCATTCTTACAGAAAAATTCTGAGATGGGCAGTTTTTCCATCTCTTTCTACTTTCTGGTTAAAAGCCCGTTTTGCATTTGGTCCCCGCCTTTCCTATAACTAGTGTAGTCCAGGTACAGATTTGCTGTATTCAGGACTGTTGGTAAGCTTCTGAGCTCCCCAAGCCCTTCTATGTTGGAGAGAAGCCTTCTAGCTTATCAGTGGGAGTGGTAAGCACTAAGTAACCTATCTACCACAGGAGGAGTAGTTTCTGGCCCAGAAATTACAGTTTATTGGCCATTTGGGAAGCTTCCCCATCTCTTTCAACCTTCTGATTTAAAAGCCTGTGTTTGCACTTGTTTCCTGCCTTTCCTGTTACTAGTCTAGTCCAGGTACAGATTTGCTGTATCCATGACTCTTTGTAAGCTTCTGAGCCCCCAAGCCTTTCTGTGTTGGAGGGAAGCCTTCTAGCTTATCACTGGGAGTGGTAAGCATCAGGTAGCCTATCTACCACAAGAGGAGTGGTCCCTGGCCCAGAAATTGTAGCTATTGGCTGTTTGAGCAGTTTTTTCCATCTCTTTCAACTTTCTGGTTTGAAAGCTGCACTTGTGCCCGTTTCCCACCTTTCCTATAACTAGCCTAGGCCGGTTACAGAGTTGCTGTATCCAGGATTGTTAGTAAGCTTCTGAGGCCCCCAAGCCTTTCTGTGTTGGAGGGAAGCCTTCAAGCTTATCAGTGGTAAGCACTAGGAAAGCCTATCCTCCATGGGAAGAGTGGGTTTTGGCCCAGAAATTGTAGTTTATTTGGCCGTTTGGGCAGTTTTCCATCTCTTTCAACTTGCTGGCATAAAAGCCTATGTTTGTACTTGTTCCCTGCCTTTCCTGTAACTAGTCTAGTCCAGGTACAGATTTGCTGTATCCAGGACACTTTGTAAGCTTCTGAGCCCCCCAAGCCTTTCTGTGTTGGAGGGAAGCCTTCTAGCTTATCAGTGGGAGTGGTAAGCATTAGGTAGCCTATCTACCACAAGAGGAGTGGTTCCTGGCCCAGAAATTGTAGCTACTGGCTGTTTGGGCAGTTTTTTTCCATCTCTTTCACCGTTCTGGATTAAAAGCCGCGCTGGTTTCCCACTTTTCCTGTAACTAGCCTAGTCCAGATACAGAGTTGCTGTATCAAGGACTATTGGTAAGCTTCCGAGCCCTGCAAGCCTTTCTGTGTTGGAGGAAAGCCTTCTAGCTTATCAGTGGGAGTGGTAAGCACTAGGTAGCCTGTCTACCACGAGAGGAGAGGTTCTTGGCCCAGAAATTGTAGTTTATTGACCATTTGGACAGTTTGTCCATCTCTTTCAACTTTCTGGTTTAAAAGACCACATTTGCACTTGTTTCCCATCTTTCTTGTAACTAACCTACTGGGTAGCACTAGAAAGCCTTAAACTGATACAAGCCTGCTAGCTTAGAAGAGAGACGTTGGTGTGATTAAGTATCAGTTTTCTGTACTTTCTTCCTGTACTTAACTGTTTTCCACCTAAATGCAGATTTTCCAGCATTTATTGTGATTTAAAAGCTTGTTTTTTCACATATTGTACTTATTTGACTGCCAGCACTTTTAAAAAGTTATTTTTTGTTTAAATAATTTGTTTAACTGTTGTAGGCTACACACTAAAGTGTGATAGTCTTTTCTGGTTGGTTGTAGTCGTTTAAAGCTGCTTTAAGTGTATTTTTTTACAGTTTTTGCCTTATCTTTTCAAAAAATTTCCTTGTTTTCCGCCTTTCTAAGCTAGTATAGTCCAGTTTTCAGGCTAGTGCTGAATTCAGGGCTGTGATACTAGTTTCTGAGTTGCCCATACCTTATTTGGATAGAAGGAAGTTTCTCTGTTCACCTGTGAGAGAGGGGAGCTTTGAAGCAACCTCTCTGTCCCTGGAGGAGTGGTTCCAGCCCAAAAGTTAGTAGTTTATTGGCCATTTTGGGCTAATTTCTATCTCGTTCATTTCTCTACTATAAAAACCGTGTTTGCACGGTTTTGCGCTCTTGGCAGTGCTGGTCAGCTACAGTTAAATTATTCCAAGCTCCACTAAGTCTCCTCTTCAGTTTTTCCCTTGAAACTAGTCTAACTCTCAACCTAAGCACTCAAAAAGCATCTTACAGCCCAGCACTTGCTCAGACCTAATAGTAAGCCCTGACACTGATTGCCCAGCAGGGCAAGGCTCTTTATTCACCCCTCACCAACCAAGCAACTAAGCAGCTCATCCTACTATTCAGGCCTGACCAAAGGGCAACTTCAGGTGCACTCTCCAGTGCAGCTGGTGAATTTGGGTAACCTGAGGCAATGTTACAACTGCCTCATGTACACAGACAACCCTCTCCTCCTACCACAAAACACTAACATATGCGAGAGATGCAATTATACAGCCAAACTGGAAGCTAAGCAATCTCGACCCAAGACTGGAACAGACAGTCAAGAGGAGAAGGTCAACATTTTTACCACAACTCCAGCCGCACAGACCTACTAAAACAACATTGGCATAAAATGCACAAATACACAAAATCATACTCGGAGGCTCTAAATAAAAACCTGCAAAAGCATCAGAGACCTCCAAAGCAGACAGCCAAACAACCTGCCCTTCCTGTCACAAACCAGACAACACATAAAACACAAAATCAGTGTGCCGCACAATCACAGCCCTTAAGGCGAAATAACATATCTAACACACTAGTAATAGGTGACTCTATAGTCAGGCACACTGACGTCCCACTCACTAGGCTGGACAAGCAGAAGGTTACTGTTAGCTGCCTGTCGGGAGCCAGAATCTGCCACATAACACAAGCACTCAGGTCACTCCAGAACAAGTACAAATATAACTCTGTCGTTGTTCATGTTGATGTGAGTGACCTGAGACGGTACCTCCCTGGACTACATGAAAAGAGACATGGAAGAGCTCTCTGATCATCTAGCCCAGGCTGGTATGACCCTGACCCTGAGTAGCATCCTGCCCTCACCAAGAATGATACCTCTGTATAAAGAAAAAATGATCAATTTCAACAATTGGCTAAGCTTCTGGTGTCATTCAAAGGGGATCCAGTGTCTATCAGCCTGGGATGACATGCTCGACAAGCCGCGTTGCTTCGCAAGAGATGGCTTGCACCTGTCACCCCTAGGCTTTCGAATACTGGCCAAAGCTCTTGCTGCCCACAAAGTGCCTTTTTTAGGCAAGGCTCAAAAGTCAAACCCACCTCCATAAACAGCACAATTAACAAAAAACTGAGGGTTATGCTACTCAACGCCAGGAGTTTAAATCTCAAAATGCACGTACTCGAAGAACTCCTCAGTATGGAGAACGTCGACATTCTGTGCAGTAACTGAAACCTGGTTCAAGGCTCCAGAGAGCACCCCAGCACTACCGGGCTACAACTCATACCACACGTTTCGGCCACAGAACATGGACCGAAACTCAAAAGGAGGGGGTGTATCCATATTCATCAAGGATACCTACACCTCCAGGTTAGTGGCGCAGCATACCACCTCTGAGATCATACATGTGCAACTAACATAGGGCAAATCTACAATGCAAATTGTGGCCTGCTACAGATCACCATCCATGACCCAGGGCCACCACTCCACCTTTCTGGAGATACTGGAAAACATGAAGGTCCTACAGAACACCCTGCTATTGGGTGATTTCAATTACCCTACCATTCATTGGGAAAACTACTAGAGTACAAATTCTCAGGCCCAGCGCTTCCTGGAATTCATCAACTCGAACACCCTGGATCAGCTGGTAAACTCCCCTACCAAAGGTGAAAACATATTGCACCTGGTCATCACCAACATGGGCGACAGGTGTTCCACACCGGAGGTCAACCCGTCACTGGTTAGATCAGACCATAAACTAATCACTCTGAATGTCCACACCCCACCACCACCCCCAACTAAGGAAACCACAGTAAAAATTTTTCTAAAGCAAACTTCACCTTATTTAACACAGAGGTGGTAAGTTTCACAGCCCCCACACTAAAGGATAACGCTGCCGAAGATGCAGAAACCTTTACAAATGCACTCTATGAGCACCTACAAGGATGCATGGATCGTGCCATCCCTAGCAAAACCAAGAATCACTCCTCTAAGAGAAGGAAACCAGTTTGGTGGACCCCTGCAATAAACAGGCTATACAATAGAAGGAGGAAACTAGTTTAGAAAAAAAGCAAATCCCAAGAAGGAAAGACATCTCTGATCAGTATCAGTAAAAAAACTAAGGTCCCTCATGAAATCATCCAAGGCTAACTTCGAAAGAAAAACAGCCAAGGATTCAAAAGATAACCACAAAGCCTTCTTTAGCTATGTTAAGAATCTAAGTGGCAACTCGCAGATATGCACTGAACTAATGCAAAACAGCACAAAATATACGGAACCTACTGATATTGCCAACATCCTGGCAGATAGATTCATTGCAAACTTCACTCCCCCTCTCACCTCCAAAAGGGCCCACAACAATACCAGAAAAGTGTAGTGTCCGAAAAATCACAGACACACAGGTGAAAACAGCTCTTTCAAAAGCCAAAAACACAGCGTCAATGGGACCAGATGGTGTCCCAGGCTGCGTCTTGCATGAACTACAGAACGAACTAACCCCCCACCTAAACACGCTGTTCAACCTCAGCCTCTCCACAGGCTACATGCCCATAGAATGTCGCACAGCAATGGTTATTCCTCTCCACAAATGAGGGGCCACAACTGACCCTGGTAACTATCGCCCCATAAGCCTGACTAGCCTGGTCTGCAAGGCTATGGAGCGCATCATCATGGAACTCATTAACAAAAACATTGGGAACCTCCAAACACTTGACCCGACCCAGTTCGGCTTTAAGGGCAGATCATGCCTACTAAACCTGGTTGACTTCTTCGAGACAGTTACCAAGGGAAGGGTGGTTCACACAGTCTACCTTGACCTCGCCAAGGCTTTCGACACCATTCACCACTCGGTTATTACAGAAAAAGTCACCAGCCTGAACATAAACCCCCTAAGTCACGAGATGGGTTGCCAACTGGCTTACAGACAGAACTCACACGGTAAGAATAGCGGGCTCCAGGTCCGACACTAAACCAGTCACAAGTGGTGCCCCACAAGGCATGGTCCTGGGACTCCTACTGTTTGGCATATACTTCTCAGAAGTACAGGCAAACACAGGAGGACTAAGGCTAACCAAGTTCACCGATGACTGCAAACTGGGAGCCATAAATGACTCTCCGGCTGACATGGACATCCTCCAAAAGGGCCTTACTGAGATGGACACCTGTTGTCAAAGTCATGGCCTCAAGCTAAATGCCAAAAAATGCATAGTCATCCCGTTTGGGAAAAACAAAACACCCATGAATTACCACATAGGTGGCACCCCCCTTAATACAAAAGAGGTAATAAGAGATCTGGGGACCCAGGTATATAGTAATCTCTCCTTTGACAATCATATTGCCAAAGTAGTTAGGAAATCCTTCTATGTGGCCCATCTAATTACTAAAGGGTTCACATCTAGAAATAAAGAGGTTATAGTTCCCCTCTACTCGTCACTCATTAGACCCATCATAGAGTACAATGCTCCATTTGGGATGTACCTCACAAGACACTTCCAACAGCTGGAAAGACCACAAAAGTACCTCACCAAGAGGATTACTGGCCTCAAACATATGTCCTATGCAGCCCGAATGAAAAAACTCCGGCTGTACTCAGTGGCATGTCGCTTATTCAGAGGTGATCTCTGCCTGACTTACAAAGCCATGTCCAACTCAGAACTGATGGACATGCTCCACCTAAAAAAATCCAAATCACTACGAGCCATGAGCTCTAGTGAGCTAAACCTCACCATAACAATAAATAGAACATGCTGGAGGGATAGATTCCTGTCACAGAGACTCCCCATGCTTTGGAACAAAATTCCAAATAACATCAGGCAGAGCCCCTCACTAACACTCTTCAAGAGAAACCTTGACAAGTGGATGGGTAACAGAAAATATATCCCTGGGATCACTTCATTGGCTCTGCTTGACAGAGGATCAGTTAATTAATCAATGGGCCGATACACTCTGGCTAGGCTTATAAATGCCCTCAGGCAGATAGCCTAGTACCTACCTATGAACCTATAACTAGATGGGCAGTAAATTGGGAGAAAGATGAAATATACTCATGCCACCAAGACATGCGAAAACAGTTGATAATGTCAGTCACTCTGGACTACCTCATATCCACTATAAAACATAATCACTTTATTACCACTGACATTTTCTTATACTAGGCTCTGAATAATGGTGGCCCCAGAAGGAATACCATCTCAAATGGGACCCAAAGTTTTCATTTAACTGGGTCTCAGTAATAAACCCTATACCAACAGCCCAAAGCGAGTCCGAGACCTGCTAAGAGCTGTTTCATATGGACTTGATGTTAAACATCAAAGTCTAATATGGCACCAGGTTAAGAAAGGTCCCATCTAAATGTTGATGTGTGGTCAAATCTAGATTTCCCATACTGAGATAAAAAAGGACCTCTGTTCCAGTGTACATTCACTTCATGGCAGGCACTGATGACCCAAACCTAAACACATCAGGTATATTACGATCAGCAGACCTCCAATTCCACTCACATGTTCCCCTATGACTCTCAGTTATGACAAAATAATGGCAAAAAAAGTAAATAAAGGCCGTAGATCAGGTAAATCAAAAAGGTAGGGTACAATAATGATATTCTTAGCGTAAACATGTTTCACCTTTCAAGGTAAGGCTAGCACAACATAAGGAGTATGATGGTAACACTTTTTACAAAAGTGCCATAAGATGTACAGCATAATCATAACAAAAAGCAAAAGTTAACCAGACTTACAGGTTGCATCATTATAGCAAACAGCGCATACACCGATAAATACTGCCATAACATAAAATACTACACAGACAATAGAAAGAACATGAACAAAAAAACAGACAACCATAGTTCACTCAGTAAAATATAGTAAAGTTCTATCCCATTACCCAGTTTACACCTCTGTGGTTAATACAGAAAAAGCAGTACACATTCTGAATAGATAAACATGCCAGTATATTCAAACTGCTGTAAGACACTCGTCTAAAAAAGAAAAAAAAGATGGATACAATGAAACCAATGTGTAACCTGATGAAATAAACAATATAAAGGCACCTTTAAATTTAGTACATGATTTTTGTAAATTAAAGAAGGTCACCCTAAACTAGAATGTTTCAGCTACAGTCCTAAAGATCTCCCAAGCAGCCCAACAATGCCACTGACTTGTGCTTTCACAAATGAACACGTAGAGATAGAAAGCAAATCTAATTAAGTTAAGACTCAAAACTGAAATGCTAAGCAGTTCTCAATACCCCCATCACTGTTTTGGGAAAAAGCCAAAACAGCAGCACTTACATGTCTACACTAGCCCATACAAAACTCAGTGGAATGAATGCACTGTAACTATACTTCAAAATAAACAGAAATGCGGTCTCAAAAATCTGCCTGATAAGAGAGCACAACTACTAAGTCAAAATGTGAATCCGGGGTACTATCAAGGCAGTAAACTTTACAAAAGTCCAAACTGAGTCCATTTCCTCAAAATCACCAGAGAGCAGGTGCTCCAAAGTAAAACATAACACGATATCGACTACCCTTAGTAAAAGTAAGCACAATACAATCTGGGGGGAAAAAGAGAGCTGGCACCTTCAATGAAGCAAGAAATGTCCCAGGAACAATACAAAACTGGTTAAAAATCAGCAAATATAATCTAATAAGTCAACTCATCAGTTCCAGAAGACCTATCAAAATTTCAGAGTCAACTAACTGTCCTTACCCACATGCAAACCAAAAATATGATAATCAGCATTGCTAATAAGCAGACAAAGTGTTCACAAGCAAACAATAAGAGGAAGACAATAGCACATCCATACAGTGTACCCCACAATGCTGGAAGCAGTCTGGTTAACTAAGATACTGGAAGGAATAATTTCATAAACTGAATAAAAATGCCAAGACATAATAATGTTCAAAATAAAACATATTTAGAGACTTCCAAGATGGCTGCACACTGAGTAGCAGCTTAATTTCAGCTCTTCCAGTATGAAAACAGAAACTTAGAAAACAGCCAGTGAATTTGTCTTTCTGAGTAAATTTCACATACTGGCTAGTAAGTGCATTGCCTGGATGCCAGTAAAGAAGAAATTATGAGAACCTGAAAGAAAATCAACCATAAAAGGTGAGGAGAAAACACTGGCTGGGAAGAATCCTGCAGTTGTTCAGCAAAAAGCACTTCCAGTAATCTAGAATACAAAATATGCCAAATGTGCTCAGAGTGGATTAAAATACATGAAACATTAAACTGGTATATCAACTTAAACAACACAAGGCTTGGGAAAAATGGAAGAAGCTTTAAAACAAATATTGATATGACCTGATAAAACTGCAAAAATCAGAGGATGAAATGAAGAAAAGCCTGGTTGAGTGTGAGGCTGCTCAAGAAAAGATGTTTCAAAACATGGTAGTATTACAGGACAGAGCATATAGAGAAAACATGAGATGTTCTTCTTCTGTTACCAGAGAAACTGGAAGGAACAAGCTTCTTTAATTTTATGAAAGCAGAAAGAAGCAAATGACCTGGCATTCTACATCAGGAGTTGTTAACTGAAAGGGCACATCATGTGTATACTACAAATCTGGCCATGAGAAGGCAGTTAGGACCTCTAACAGAAAAGGTGCAATCCTACCAGCAGAAATAGTCAATTCTGACAAAACAGTTGCAGAAAAACAAAGTATTACAAGTTGGAGCCAGTAGAATCTTTGTGGAAAATGATTACTCATTCTACACCAGGCAAAAGAGGAGAAAATGTATTTCACCAATCAGGGAATACCAAGAAGCAGGTGTGAGATTCAAGCTGTTACATCTATCCATCTTCAGAGTATTTTCTCCTGGAGGGTCAATGTCATTTTTTTGATTCAGAACATGCTAAGGAGAAAATGAAAAACTTTATCAAACAAAAAGTGAGATATCAAAACAGAAGGGGATTCTGCTTCTTATACTTCTGACAATGACAGTGAAACATTTGTTCCAAGGATCCAAAAAAAACATGGTTGTGAGAGAGAAAAAAGCACAGGAGTTGACTAGAAGAACCAGGAATACATTGAAAATGAACCAGAGACTGGAGCTGGGAGATCAGATAAACAGGAAGAAAACCAGCAACTCTGAAATGAATCTATAAATGTGGGATTACAAAGCATCAAATTTGTGAAATATGGCAGAACAAGACAACCTGGAAAAATTGGACTTTTGATACTTTGTTACACTTGTAGAGGACTCCAAAGCACATGCCCTAACTTCATGCCATCGATGTTTGGAAGAACAGTAAGGAAGGAGTACTGGTAACCAAGTAACAGTTTCTGCTCTTCACAGTACTTTTATAAAACACAATATACATACTGTATGGCAAATAGTAACGCTTTTTCAGTTATTTTTGTGTGTAATAGTGATACTAGAGTAAACAAGTGCACTTTACTCTTTCTTCATGTTCAGTTTTAAGAAATGTAAGCACTGCAATGTAAAGAGAAGAAAGCATGGTGAAAAGAGCATGACATAAGTAAAATGTATTTGCTTTTGCATATTCTTGCATAGGGGAATGCCTGGATTAAGGATCTTGGTTTGATCTAACAATTTTTAAGTGGAAGCAAGTAAATAAAAAAAACACTGAATGCAATGAAAGTTTTCCTTTAGCAAATAAATATTCACAGTGCAACATGAGAAGCTTGTGGCTGAAGACAAGTTTGCATCTTTGTTCTCATGTTTCTATGGAGACAAACTAAGGGCAATAAAAACAACATACCTTTTTCTTTCAATGGCTAAAAGATAATGTTTTCTGAAAGCATGCAAGTTATTTTCTACATCTGGGAGATGAATAAAGACAAGACAAAACCAGACAGCACTTAATATACGTAGAAACACAGGTTGTACCATGTGTCTTAGCAAGGATAATATTCATTACAGGTCAGTTCAAACCTGTGAGTATAGCCGTCAGTCTGGGACAATTGTTCCTATTAGGAGAATTAAACTTCATTATTTGAAAAAAAAAAAACAAAAAAAAAAAAACAAGTAATCTCCGTGGTATCCCCAAAGTCACAAAAACAACCCACTAAACAAGTCTAGTGGGTCCAAAAACAAAACAGTGTAAGAAACTTCCCTGTGTGGAAGATTTTCAATCCATTTATCTCTAGTTAATCACTGCATATTAATCAGATCAGACAAAAGTAGAAGAAGTAACGAACTTAAACTCTTAAGTCAAAAAAGAAATAATAATAATAAATATATAATTGTACAGACTTACTAAGTATTTGAAAGTAATCCAAGCAAGGCAGGCAGTCTGTTTCCAGTCAAAAATCCTTTACTAAGTACACAGACAAGCGATCCAAGTAAAACAAAAATAGAGTAATAGTTTCTTCACAAACTTTCTAAATATATATATATACTTTTTATCAGGCAAGGGAGTGGTTTATTGTGCTGTAAACAAAGTGTTATTGGTACACATGTTAAATTCACATCCCTTCACCCATCAGTGTGACATTCGAGCTGGTCCTACCCTACTTAGTAGCTGCCATAATAATATAACCCTTATGTACTTTAAAATTTATAATGATGTGGTACCACTTATTTAACCAGATTATTAAGCAGATTATTAAGTCTGTGATTTTATCCAAGACAATATACTACATGGCTGGAAATATATCAACCTTGATCCATTTGGCAATCAAAAAAAATATATAAATATATACATATACACTTTGCATGTAAAAAATCAATTTTAAAAATACTTTATTTTCATAACCTATTGTTAAAGATCTCTTTTGCCCTTCTAGACTTCTTCAGGTCTGTGTACAAGAACCCTAAAAACTATCTATACAAAATATAGAATTGTATAATTAGTATTGTTATTACACATAATTTTTGAATAAAGTGGAAAAAAGAGAACCAGAAAAAGAAAAAATAAGAAAAAATGTATGATGATGGAAACAAAACACACACTTAAATTACAACTAATTTAAAATGATATTTAAAACCAAACTGGTAGAATAAAATTAAATAAAATAAAATTAGTCAAGTAAACAATGTGACAATTTTCTAAGCTCCAGTGCACTTTTAATTGAACAGTAGTAGTTTAACCCAGGCTTCCTAAAAGTTCAGCTTTAATTGCCACATGAATTCATGTTTCTCCAGAATATCCTGGATGTCTCCTTCAGGATCACCCATGTCTATGCGATCCAGGATCTGGAACTTAAAACCTGTGTGTCTTTTATGAAGAGAAAGGTGTTTGGCTAGTGCATTATTTTTACATCCAGAGCGGATTTCTGACAGATGACATGAAATCCTACGCTTGAATTTATTTACAGTCTTGCCCACATAGAATGCATCACATTCATTGCACTGTGCCCTGTAAATAACTTTTGTAGTGTTACAGTCACCGTAACCTGCATTAGTGGTGCTGCGGTAGCATTGTCACCTCACAGCAAGACGTTGTCGCGTTCGATTCTCAGCTAGAGCGTCTTCTGTGTGGAGGCATGTGTGAATGGGCGTGCCTTCGTTGAAGGTTGTGCGCCAGGGCTGGTAACTCGGCATGTAAAAATCCACTACCAAACATTAGCGGACCGGAGTTTCGCTGTGGCGACCCCTGGCCGGGATAAGCCGAAAGACACAACAACAACAAAGTAGTGTTACAGTCACCCCCTGCACTGGTCTTAATGTTTTTCTTTAAATAAGGGCAATAAAAACTATCACCTTGCTGTATAAATATACAAAATGTACAATTAAGTTTCACATCTTTTAGTGCTCCTCTCATATGGTCTAGGTTTAAATTCAACAAAACTTCTAATGTTCCTGGCCTTCCTATAAACAAAGGATGGGGCTTCACCTAAGATGTTAATCAGAAAAGGGTTTCCTCCCAGTTTTCTTCAATAACATATTTGATACTGTGATAATCCAAAGTGTATGTCAGGATGCAGCTATTTTTTGCATTTGTTATTCTTTGTGGAATTTCTTAACATTCTCCTACTGGGAGGTTGAGTGAAGGTGCTTCAGTCCCTTTCAGTTCTATAATGGATTACAGGATGTTTTTTAACATCTGACTTTCATAGCCTTTCACTAGAAAATCATTCTCTAAGTTGTTCAGGTTTCTCAAAAATGGTTCCATCTCTCTGGTAATTCTAGCTAATCTATAGCCTTGGGACTTCACTACATTATACTTGTTTTTTTGTACGATGTAGACTTTTACTGTGGAGTAACAAGTGAACCCTCACTGGTTTTCGGACTAGATCAGGGGTACTTCTGTGATTGTTGGTGTCCTTGGAAATCTGCATATCTAAGAAAGTGGTTGAAGTATAGCTATGGGAAGAGGTAAACGTCAGGAAGGGGGTTGATTGATTGACGTAAGTGATAAAATCTCCAAGCTGCAAGGTGTCACCTTCCCACACAATAAAGATGTTGTCAATAAAACGTAAATAGCATGCGATAATGCTGCATGTAGTCTGTGTTGTTTAAAACAAAGTCCTCCTCCCATTTGTCCAGGGCTATGTTAGCTATGCTGGAAGGCATGGCAGCCCCCATTGCTATACCAGTTTAGAACATGCTAGAGGATAACACATTTCATGAGTTATTTACCATGGATGACATAAAAAGAGCATATGATTTATGGAACACTAATCTCACTACATTATGGGAAGAAAAACACATTACTGAAAATCTTTATAATTATTTATGGAGCCCATGCCCACATTCACCTTATTTTTTTGAAATACCAAAGCCACACAAGAACAGAGAAGACCCACCTTATAGACCGGTGGTAGCAAGTGGAGGTTCTCTTACAGAAGCCTCAGCCATTTACCTTGATTACTTGCTGAAACCTTTAGCAGAAAAGAATAAGTCATACATAAGAGATTCAATGGATTTTTTTGATGAAAATAAAAAACATTACAGTAGAATCTGACAGTATTTTATTAACTACTGATGTGGAATCCTTGTACACAGTGCTCCCTCACAATTACTCTATAGCAGCAGCTATGGAGTCTTTTAAGAAACATAATTAAGGTACACAGGCACAACTGCAAAAGTTAAGCAAGCTCATTAATCTTGTACTGGACTTCAATGTCTTTACTTTCAATGGCAAACACTACAAACAAAAAACTGGTATAGCAATGGGGGCTGCCATGGCTCCCAACATAGCTAACATAGCCCTGGGCAAGTGGGAGGAGGACTTTGTTTTAAACAACACAGACTACATGCAGCATATCACATGCTATTTACATTTTATTGACAACATCTTTATTGTGTGGGAAAGTGAAACCTTGGAGCTTGTAGATTTTATCATTTACCTCAAGCAAACAACCCCCTTTACTGAAGTTTACCTCTTCCATAGCTAAACTTCAACCACTTTCTTAGATATGCAGATTTCCAAGGACATCAACAATAACAGAATCACCACTGATCTATTCAGAAAACCAACGAGGGTTAACTTATTACTCCACAGTAAAAGTCTACATCCTACAAAAATCAAGTATAATGTAGTGAAGTCCCAAGACTATAGATTAGCTAGAATTACCACAGAGATGGAACCATTTTTGAGAAACCTGGACTTCGAGAATGACTTTCTAGCGAGAGGCTATGAAAGTCAGATGTTAAAAAACATCCTGGAACCCATTATAGAACTGAAAAGGACTGAAGCACCTTCACTCAACCTCCCCAGTAGGAGAATGTTAAGAAATTCCACAAAGAATGACAAATGCAAAAAATAGCTGCATCCTGACATACACTTTGGATTATCACAGTATCAAATATGTTATTGAAGAAAACTGGGACACTGTCACACGAAACCCTTTTCTGATTAATATCTTGGGTAAACCCCATCCTTTGTTTATAGGAAGGCCAAGAACATTAGAAGTTTTGTTGAATTTAAAACTAGACCATAACACCATATGAGAGAAACACTAAAAGATGCAAGACTAATTGTACATTTTGTATATTTATACAGCAAGATGATAGTTTTTATTGCCCTTATTTAAAGAAAAACATTAAGACCAGTGCAGGGGATGACTATAACACTACAAAAGTTGTTTACAGGGCACAGTGCAATGAATGTGATGCATTCTATGTGGGCAAGACTGTAAATAAATTCAAGCGTAGGATTTCATGTCATCTGTCAGATATCCGCTCTGGATGTAAAAATAATGCATGAGCCAAACACCTTTCTCTTTATAAAAGACACACAGGTTTTAAGTTCCAGATCCTGGATCGCAAAGACATGGGTGATCTTGAAGGGGACATCCTGAATATTCTGGAGAAACATGAACTCATGTGGCAATTAAAGCTGAACTCTTTCAGGAAGCCTGGACTAAACTACTACTGTTCAATTAAAAGTGCACTGGAACTTAGAAAATTGCCACATTGTTTGCATGACTAATTTTATTTTATTCTACCAGTTGGTTTTAAATACCATTTTAAATCAGTTGTAATTTAAGTGTATATTTTGTTTCCATCATCATACATTTTCTCTTATTATTTTTTTCTTTTTCTGGTTCTCTTTTTTCCACTTTATTCAAAATGATGTGTAACAACAATACTAATTATACAATTATATATACATTTTTATGGATAGTTTTTAGGGTTCTTGTACACAGACCTGAAGAAGTCTAGAAGGACGAAAGTGATCTTTAACAACAGGTTATGAAAATAGAATATGATTTTTACAATTGCTTTTTTACATGCAAAGTGTATATGTATATATTTATATATATATTTTTTTGATTGTCAGATTGACTAGGTTTCCAGCCATGTAGTATATTGTCTTGGATAAAATCATAGACTTAATAATCTACTTAGTAATCTGGGTAAATAAGAGGTACCACATCATTATATAAATTTTATTTAAAGTACATAAGGGTTATATTATTATGACAGCTACTATGTAGGGCAGGACCAGCTCAAATGTCACACTGATGAGATGTGAATTTAACATGTGTACCAATAACACTTTGTTTTACAGCACAATAAACCACTCCCTTGCATATATATACATATATATATATATATATATATATATATATATATATATATATATTTAAAAAGCTTGTGAGGAAACTATTACTCTATTTTTGTTTTACTTGGATCACTTGTCTTTGTATGTAATAAAGGATTTTTGACTGGAAACAGACTGCCTGGCTTGCTTGGATTACTTTCGAATACTTAGTAATTCTGTATAAATTATATACATTTTTTTACTTGACGAGTTTAAGTACGTTACTTCTACTACTTTTGTCTGATCTGATTAATACACGGTGATTAAGTAGAGATATATGGACTGAAAATCTTCCACACAGAGAAGTTTCTTACACTGTTTTGAAACTTCATTATTTGAAGATGTATGTTAAGTTGTGTGTGTTTGTATTACATTAATAGGTTATGGGGTGTTCCGGGTGTGTTTTTGAGGGTTTTCATTAAAACAAAAATAACTGTAAGATGTGACATGGATTCAAATAAATATGACAACTGTATAAAAGATCAACTTGCAAAACATTAGTGTATGCATGTAACACAAAAGTTGAAACAAGACATTTAAAAATAACTTGTTACACTTAATAGGTGGGAATAATAACTTCTTATTATGGCAACACTCTCCATATAGTCACTGAATATGAATGGTTTCACAGGTACAGTGGATATAAAAAGTTTACACACCCCTCTTAAAAATGCCAGGATTTTGTGATATAAAAAAATGAGACCACAATAAATCATTTCAAAACTTTTCCCACCTTTAATGTGACCTATAACCTGTACAATTCAATTGAAAAACAAATCTATTATGGGGAAAAAAAAAAAAATATATATATATATATATATATATATATATAAATGTACAATACGCTGGTTGTGTAAGTGTGCACACCCTTAAACTAATACTTTGTACTTTGTTGAAGCACCTTTTGATTTAACTACAGCATTCAGTCTTCTTGGGTACACACCTGCCATCAATTAGAGAGACTCCGTTTAACCCCCAAATAAAGTTCAGCTGTCCTAGTAGGATTTTCCTGACATTTACTCAGTTGCTTGCTACAGCAAAAGCCATGGTTCGCAGAGAGCTTACAAAGCATCAAAGAGATCTCATTGTTGAAATGTATCAGTCAGGAGAAGGATACAAAAAAATTTCCACAGCATTGGGTATACCATGAAAAACTGTGAAGACAGTCATCCAAAAGTGGAGAAAATATGGGACAACAGTGACGTTTGAAAGAAATGGACGTCCCTCCAAAATTGATGACAACACGAAAACTGGTCAGGGAGGCTGCCAAGAGAACTACAGCAACACTGAAGGAGCTGCAGGAATTTTTGGTAAGTACTAATTGTATACTACATGTGAAAACAATCTCCCTTATTTTTCCATGTCTGGATTATGGGGTAGGGTTGCAAGACGGAAGCCTTTTCTTACACAGTAAAACATCAAGGCCCAGCTAAAATTTGCAAAACAATACATGAAGTCTCCCAAAAGCATGTGGGAAAATGTGTTATGGTCTGATGAGACCAAGGTTTAATTTTTTGGCCACAATTCCAAAAGGTTTGGCACAAAAACAAACTTTGCATCACCAAAAGAACACCATCCCCGCGGTGAAGCATGGTGGTGGCAGTATCATGCGTTGTGGTTCCTTTTCTTCAGCTGGAACTGGGGCTTTAGTCAAGGTGGAGGGAATTATGAACAGTTCCACATACCAGTCACTTTTGGTCCAAAACCTTCAAGTGTCTGCTAGAAAGATGAAGATGAAGAGGAATTTCAATGACCCCAACCATACATCCAAAATCAACAAAAGAATTACTTCACCAGAATAAAATTAAAGTTTTGGAATGGCACAGCCAGAGCCCATACCTAAACTGAATAGAAAATCTATGGGGAGACCTGAAGAGGCCTGTGCACAAGAGATGGCCTCACAATATGACAGATATGGAGCGTGTTTTAGCAAGGAAAAGTGGGCAAATATTGCCAAGTCAAGATGTGCCATGCTAATAGACGCCTACCCAAGAAGACTGAATGTTGCAATTAAATCAAAAGGTGCTTCAAAGTATTAGTTTAAGTGTGTGCACACTTATGTAACCAGCGTAATGTACGTTTTTTTATTTTTTATATTTTTTCCCCTAACAGATTTGTTCGTTTTTCAATTGAATTGGACAGGTTATATGTCACATTAAAGGTGGGAAAAGTTTTGAAATGATTTATTGTGGTCTCATTTTTTTATATCACAAAAAACAGGCATTTTAACAGGGGTTTGTAAACTTTTTATATCCAGTGTATATACAAAAAAGAAAAAGTAGTGAACTATATTAAAAATGCACACTGCAAACAACCATGCTACAGGAGACATATTTGGAAAGAACTGAGCATGTGAATTTGATAAAGAAATTATTTCAGGATATTATTTAGCGGAATGTCAGGAATAATTGCTAGAGAAGCTCCAACAGTGATAGAAGAGAAAAAAATAACATAACAATGCTAGATTTACAGTAGTAATGGGCTACTAAGCAAGGGAGGAGAGTTATGCTGACATTTATTTATATTCCACCTAAAACTGCTGTAATGGAGCTTAACAAAATTCTGGTAGAAATAATCAGCTGTCAGCAGGGAATATTACTTATACGTGCGGACTGCAATTTTATTTGCAACAGTGAGGATGTATGGGGGGAGCCCAGAAAGAAAAATAAAACAAAAGAGGGCAGAATTCTGAAAATAATTATGAAAATATTTGGTATGGAAGATGTGAATTCAGTAGGAGGGGATTGGAGAGAATTTACATAGTATTTCCCCAATGCACAAAAACTGGGCAGTGATCGACAGAAATTATATTTCACAGGAACGTGCATTTAATTGAAAATTTTGATATGCATCCAATGATTTCACATCACTCACCAATAACAAATAAAATAAAAATTAGGCACTGTCGCTTCTCCATCTATCAGTTAAATAGAGAGGAATTTAAGGAACTGTTAGTGGAAATTATTCAGGAATTGTTGGGGGAAGATAAAAATTTCTTCAGAAAATATAGCTAGGAAGTGGGATAAATTGAAATGTGTGTAAAAACAGGTTAGAAATAGAAGAAAAAAATATGGTTAAGAAGCAATTTCTTCAGAAAATATAGCTAGGGAGTGGGATACTTTGAAAGATGAGTTTAAAAATAGGTTAAAAATAGAAGAAAGAGAGATATGGTTAAGAAGTAACAAAAATTATTTATAGAACTACCAAAAATTAAAGTATTTCAGAACAGGGGAGAATAAGAAGTGGTGCAATTGTACAATGCTAGAGAGAAAATAAAGGACTACCTCGATAATATGCACAAGTTTAGAAAAGACTGCAGTTAAGCAACTGTTTTGATAACTCCACAGCACAAAAGCTTTTAGCCCAACAGCTCAGGCAACAAAGAGAAGAAAGTGTTGTTGCTAAGCTTAGGAAGCCTATAACCAAGGAAAATAACCAGAGATCCTATAGCAGTATTAGAAACATTTTAGACATTTCATGTTATGAAAATCTGTATAAAGAAGATAAATGTGGAGTCCAGAAAAAATATAAATGAAAATGTTTATGTAAGAATTAAATATGCAAATTAGACAAAGATGAGACTAAATTATTAACAGGAGAGGAGGAGATGAGATAAAAATGGTAACGTATAAACAATATATATGAAAGTATCCAGGAATAGATGGTATTCCTTTGGAAGTTTGGAAGTTAGGAGTGGAGAAGTGATAAAAGGTCGAGGAGGTTCTGTTTAACAATATTTTAAAAGGAGAAGCACCACCAACATCCTCTCAGAATGTTGTCGTGGCTGTAATACCTAAAGATGGTAAAGACCCATCAGATCCAGCTTCATATAGACTAATTTCAATTTTAAACCATGACTATTAATTGTTTATGTCTATATCGGCTAAAAGAATGGCAAAGGGGATTCCAAAATTGACAGATATGGATCCATGTGGTCTTGTGGAGAGGAGGCAAACATTTGACAACTTTAATAGAACAATGATGATCCAGACAGAAGCAGAATGAAAGAAATACCATTGTAACTGGTGGGTCTTGATGCAGAGAAAGCATCTGACAGAGTAAGTTGGGATTTTATAAGTAGGGAAATGGAAGCATTTGCGTTCCCTGACAAAATAATAAGGTTAATTAGAGGGATATATGAAGGAACGGAGGCAAAAATTAAAGTGTGGGAGTATTCCTCTCTGACAAGTTCAGTTTGAACAGAGTAACTGGTGTGGTAAGCAAATAACGTTGGCTATATTTTCAAGTAATATTATTTTGTATCTGATAAAACCAGAAAAGGCCATTTCAATGTTGTGGAACATTCTGAGACGGTTTCAAGACTTTTCAGGATACAAAATTAATAAAGATAAAACAAAGGCAACAGCTGTAAACAATGTACCTACACAAAAATTAGTTCAGCAATACCTATATTTATGGGGAAATGACAAAATGAAGTTCTTACAAGTATGGATTAAAAACGATTTTGTTATGGCAGCTAACGATATGTGGGGAAGAGACTAAACAAAAGATGATACAAAAACTAGGAAACTGAAAGCTCTGTTTTATGGATATGGATAGAAAGATAAAAGAAGTGAAATTGTTTTAGTCACTTAAGTTTTACACACAGATCAGGCATATTTTTATTAACCAGAAGAGAAGTTGTGGACAGTAATTAATAAAGAGTTGAATGATTTTATATGGGAGGGGAAGTGGGAAGAATCACGTGGGATAAGTTGATGCTTCCACTAGAACAAGGTGTTTTGAGATCAACTGATTTGATGGGGTATTTCAGAGCTACACGTTTAAAGCTCCTATACATAGCATAAGCAGAAGGCTATAATTCAAAGTAGAAAGGGATAATGATGAAATGGAGGGGGGGGGGCTCAAAAAATAAGGAGAAACTGGGATTTTGGCTACAGATCCTTAACGAGAACAATAACCATACAGAATATTATATTCATAAAGTAGAAAGTATTCTAAGTAAGCCAACACAGGAATGGAGAAAGGAGATTCTGCTGATATGGATGACTGCAATCTGGGTTACAGAGAATAGACAACAGGGGGCTGGAATTTACAGGGGAAAACTGGCAAAAGAACCACGTTATTAGATGCAAATAATTAGACAGGGAAAGATAAGAGAATGGGAAGAGAAAAAAATTCATTTGGACTGTAGGCTACAGACTGCCTTCCCTAACAAGGATTAAAATCAAAGTATAGACAAAGAGAAAGGAATGGAGTATCCTAAGAAAAAGGACCAGCTCGGGTACAGTTTTTAGCACAAACTAGAACAGAAAGTGTTGTTAAAAATATAATTAGTGGGCCATATAATTTATTGCATGATAACTATAGGAATCAATCAGAGGAAGTTACAAAGGATTGGGAAGAGAGACTGGATAAGCAATTCACAAAGAAACAGTGAGAGGATACATGTACGGCTCCCAAATATGCAACAAAGTCTAGAATATTTAGGATCTTTGCTTGGAAGTGTTTTTATAGGTATTTTTATACCTCAAGCAGGCGCCAACGAATTTTTCCTCGGGTAGACTACAAATGTTGGAGGTATGATGAGAAAGAAAGTGGCACTTGGGACCATATTTTTGGGACTGTAATGAGTTGGCAGAACTTAAAAATACAATGCAGACCTCTCTGTCAGAAATAGTAGGTGAGCCAATTAGTGTAACTAAGGAAATTACTTTTTTGAGCAGTGATACAGAACTGGAATTGTCTAGACACAGTAAGGCCTTGCTGAGTTTAATTCTGGAAATTAAAGTAAAAACTAACCGTACTACAAATAGTGAATATAGTAACAGAGATAAAAGAACTGGAAGTGGGATCTTCAGAAAGGGGTAGGAGGAAGTTGCATAAAAAATGGGAATTGTGGGAACAATACATACAGAATAATACTTCAGAGGAAGAATTAAGGATTAAGAGGAGGAATTAAGGATTAAGAGGAGGCAGGAATTGAATGAGCTATGTAATGTCTGACTGACAACGACTGTATAGAAGATTATACATGATGTATAATGTTTACGACTGAAAATGTCAATATTGTTTGTTTTCATTTATTTCTTATATCATGAGATAATTCAATAAAGATGTTTCTTGATTAAAAAAAAATAAATTTAATACATCTATGCAAAGCTATTTGAGCCATGACCTTAGATGGCAACAAGCTCTAACAATTTTAGTAACGCAGAAAAGTGAGATAAAAAACAAAAAGATAAGAAAAACAATGTTAATATACTCCTATAAAAATGAAAATGTAAAGTCAGTCTGACTGGCACAATACATTTGTTCTTGATCTCTGAAGCTGCCCGAGATTGAGAAACCAATAAGATCTTGAATTTCTGTAGCCACTATACACATTTTCCTTATATAATATGCTACATAAATACAATAAAAGTTCTTGGACTCAAACAGACCAATCTTACCATAGCAGTGATCCAAAAGAGGGTTTGACATATTGGGTACATATCCTTCTGGGGGAGAATATCCACGACAAACCACAAATGCTTCTGCAAAAAAGATATGCAAAAATGAAACATATGATTTCGGAGTATAATTAAAACTAAAAGAAAGGAATCACAGGGTGAGTGTCAAGAATGAACGTTTCTCACATACAAGAAGAAAATAAGTGACAGATTTTAAAATACATTCTATATTATATTATTCCACGAGTTTCTTACTGTCCACTACTGACCCTAACTCACTAAAATACTATACAACTCGAGCTGTCCTGTGAAAGAAGCACCATGCTGGCAAGATAAGAAGGATTGAGATATGAAAAAATACATTTACATGAACTTACAATTTTGTTTGAATCAGGAAAATTCATTATTGTTTTAAACACCTCTTTTGAATTATCACTTGCAACATAAGCAAACTTACATTTATATAAAAGTAATCAAACCATATTAACAAGTCCACATTTACAAACATTAGACATCACAAAATCCTACAATCTAGGCAACATTACATAAATTACTCAATTCCTGCTTCTCAAACCTCATTCCTCCTCAAAAATGTTTTTCATGTATTGCTCCCTCAGTTTCCATTTCTTTCCTTTTTTAAAGATCCCACTTCCTGTTGTCTTACCTCTTACAGTATTCACTACTTCAAGTGTAGTTAGTTAAAATTTTTATTTAAATTTTCTAGTGATTACTTTTTTGGCAGCCACCAGAACTAAATTTAACAAGGCCTTACTATGTCTACGCAATAATGAGTCTGTATCCCAGCTCAAAGAAATCATTTCCTTAGTTACACTCATTTTCTCACCCACTATTCTTGGCAGAGTACTTCTCTAGGGAATTTTAAAAGTCTGCCAACTTGTTACACTGCCCAGAAAAGAAGTTATGTATTCACCATAATGTTCCATGTTTGTTTTCCATCCCGTTCATTCTTACAATGATGGGTTCGGAGCAGATTCTCTGTTCCGACGTGGCCGAACACATAGCTGAAAGTCTCAAACTTGGCTCGTGGCAAGTAGGTATCCTACAATGCAGTTGTGTAATTCCCCAGATCTTGTTTGCTGCTACTACTGAATGAACTGTAAAAACTACACACACACACACACACACACACACACATATACTATCCCTAACAGAAGGAGAAACAAACTGAAACAAAGAACTCCTGAAGGTAGTAAAAACATCCATCATGTCCACAAGGAGTCTTTGGCAGGGGGAGGAGGGAGGGTTCATAAGAATGAACGGCGAGATGTACAACAAACATGGAACAATATGGTGAGTACATAACTTCTTTATGTTATGTTGTCCTATCTCGCCTTCATTCTTACAATGATGGGACAGCGTCCCTAGCACCTTTTCCCTGGGTGGCTCATGAGAGTACACCTTTAAGCACTGTGGAACCAAAGGAGGCCCTGTCCCTGGAGGCCAAATCCACTTTGTAATGTGTGATAAAAGTATGAGGAGTGGTCCAAGTAGCTGCTGCACAAATATTATCCATAGGAATTCTGGCTTGAAAGGCAGAAGACATAGCCAGTGCTCTAGTGGAGTGAGCATTCACTTTGAATGGTAAATCTCTTATTTGAGGTATAGATGAATGTAATGCAGTTTGAGAGTCAGTTGGAAAGAGTAGTTTTAGAAACTGAGCTACCCTTTTTTGCATCAGAGAAGGATACGAATAACTGGTCAGATTTTCTAAAATCTTTGGTCCTATGTAAACAGAATCCGAGTTGTCTATACACGTCTAGTTGATGTAATTTGTATTCTGCCTTGTTGCTATGATTAAGAAAGAACACTGGAAGCTCAATAGATTGATTTATGTTAGTTGAAGAAGAGACTTTGGGTAAAAAATGATGGATTAGTTCGCAAAGATACCCTATCCTTATGATATATAAAATATGGTGGTTTAATAGAAAGAACTTGCAACTCTGATGCTCTTCTGGCAGATGTTATATAGCCACCAGAAAAATGGTCTTCCAGGAAAGGAACTTGAGGTCTGAAGATGATGAGGGCTCAAAAGTTGGTAAGTCAGGTGAGACAGAACAAAATTTAAATCTCAAGGAGAAAGGGGTTCCTTAAAGGGAGGTCTTAATAAGGAGGCACCTTTCAAGAAAGCTCTACACAACAGTGTGACAAAGTCTGAGATAGAATCACCAATGTGGAAATTTGAGATTTCAGCAAGTTGTACCCAGATGGTTGCTGCAGCTGAACCTTGTTGGAAGAGGTCTGCCAAAAATTCAAAAATAGAATGGATGGGTGCAGAAAAGGGATCAATGTTCCTGTTTTGAGCCCAAAGGTAAAACCTTTTCCATTTGCTAGAATACAGTTTTCTGGTGGAAGCTTTATGAGAGGACATTAAGATATGTTTAACTGCAGGACTGAAATTCTGAAGCCTGACTAAATTGGGAAGTGAAGCAGCCAAGCTGTCAATTTTAGGGTGTAGAGAGAAGGATTAAGTGCACCTGACATATGCGAGCCCCCATGCACCCCCTATGTGGGGGTGTGTGCCCCCCACCCCCTATTTAAATATACCAACTCCGACACCGCACTTCAATGCAGAAAAGGGAAATTCTCCCATTCTGCACCGTATGGCACCGTTAGCACTAGCTTACATGACCTATAACGTCACATACATCAGTGCTGGCCAAACTAAATATTTCAGAACTCCATTCTGAGTGGTCAATTAAATAAACGTTTGTTTAAAAGTGTTCGAGTACGTTGTACTCGACATTTTAAGTGTTTGTTTATTTAACATAGACCCCCCCCCCAAAAGCCTTCAGGTACACTGACTCCTCATCAGAAGGGGTGGTGACCTGACAGCCGCCTCTCTGCTTCAGGATCTCTAGAATATCTGCAAATGAGGTATCAGAGGATGACCATGGGGACCCTTCCAACTCCTCGAGGTCAGTGTCTGATGTGATGGACTCATCTGGAGAGTCTACGTGCTTCCACTTGCAAGTTCTCTTCTGAGGTGGCTCCTCAGAAGGATATTCTGGGGAGGTCTCGGAGGAGAGGGGTTGTCCAATGTGGGATCCTGAGGCTCTGGATCTCTGCTGTTCTGTGGAATGGGTGGTGCCGAGACAGTAGCTGGTGCCTTAGGGGGACAAGTGCTAGTATCCTGCTGTGGTGCTGTATGAGTAGACAACACACTCATCAGCTCAAAGGTGGATCCCACCTGCTCCGAAGACTCCCTCGGTTCCAAAGAGACAGAGGAGGGCACCGGAACCAACGAGATTGGACCTGAGGCCGATGTAGCAGCCAAGCTAACCTAGGCTGCCGCTCCGAGGGGTGGGCTCGGCAATGAAGAAGATCAGGGCCGAGAGTCCCCCCCCCCAGGGCTGACCGGAGTACCTTGGCTCCCAGACTCTCCGGACGGCACTGAGAGTGTCAGAGCAGAAGTCGGCTCTGTGAACACTGAAGGGGGTCTTGGAACCAATGGATCCACAGTAAGTGGTACCAAGCACTATGGCTCTGAAGGTCCAGCTTGGCTCAGAGAAAGAACAACAGTGGGTACAATTGGTACAGTAGGCTCTGAGACCAAATGGGCCAGAGCCAAGAATAATTTAGTTAGCGCTGACGACTTCAAGAGTCTGCGCACCACCCGTTCCACTTCATCGTCAGATAAGTTCCTGGTGGACCTGGAAGATAGGGATGGAGAGCGAGACCTCTGCAAAATGGGAGCTCTCAATGTTGGAGAAACCGGTGAAATATCCATGGACCGGCTCCGAGAGGAGGTATCTTGTGGCTCAAAGGACTTTGGATCCGAAGAACCAGGCTTGTCAATTAGTATAACCTCTGATGGCTCCAAGGACTGTGGAGCCAAGGAGGTAGTGGCCTTAGAAATTTTTGGTAACTTGACTGGCAGCTCCGACTGAGCCGATGTTGCAGGTGATTGTCTCTTCTGGGATTTTTCCTTTTTGGAGAAAGAAGAAAAAGAGGAAGAACTGTGGATAGCTTCTTCAAAAGTTGGCTTTAAGAGCCCTTTAAGGATCACTTTGTTTCTCCTTTCTTGTAGTACCCTTGCACTGAAGGAATGACAAAACGTACAATCCTCTTGTACATGAATTGCTCCAAGGCAATACACACATTACATGTTCGTCTGTGATAGACATTTTTTGTGAACACTTCTGGCATTTTTTAAAGCCCGAAAGCTTATGTTCCCTCTCTTTTGGGTCTTTAGACATGATAAAGATAAGACCATAATAAAACAACAAGAAAGTTTTAACTATTGAACTGCTAAAGCTAAACTGAGTAGTAAACTATGGGAAACATGAAGGAGACGGACAACAAGGGATCAAAATAGGGCCTCTAACTCAAACGTCCCTATTTCCCAGACAAAACAACACAGTAACTACAAGCCCTCTAACTTAAATGCGTCGAAGAGCTCTCTAACGTAAACGAGCTACTAATTAACTACAAAAGACACAACTATAACAAGGGATACAGTTATGCCTACGAAACGACAGCCAAAAGCAGCACCAAAGGGAATAAAGCTATAACTATTTAACTATAATGGAAGAAAAGGCACAACTTTGATATAACTAAATACTATGCTATCTGTTATAAAATAGTAGAACAGTATTACAGGAAATATACCACACAGGAAATATACTTGTTTTACCAATACATTCTTCACTCTATTCTACTTTCTCCCCCCTTCAGATCTCAAATCATCTTCTTTTCTATCCCAGCCCTACCTCTCACATTGAATCTCACTCACTCTTCCCTTAAACCTTACAATACACATAATCCCTACTGAACCCTTCAGCTAGTTCACTCTATACTTACTAATTTTCTCTACAAAAATAATTCTTGTACTTTATCAGTCCTCCCAACTCTCACAAGCTAGCAGTAAGTAGCCTTTATCATTATGCTCTCCCAAATGTTATAACAAACTTATTTACGTATTACAAATTGCTTATTTTTGTAAATGTTGTAAACATCTGCTTTTTGTCCATTCTGTACATATAATTTTTTTTGTTTGTCTTATTGCTCATTATGTCAACTGTTAACCTCATTCAAATTTATATGAAAAATGTAACTCTTGGAGCTTTTCTCCCCGGGTCTCCACTGAAAACGGGCACTCCTCAGGCCCAGTGGACTACCCCGGTCATCAAACTTTAAATAAATAAATAAACTAAATACTAAGCTATCTGTTATAAAATAGAACAGTATTACAGGAAATATAAAGAAATTTTGTCACCAACTTAGCCACGGCCAAGTTGAGCGCATCCAACCTCGTAAAGAGGCAAACCAGATCTGAGGAATTACACCACTGCATTGTGGGATACCTACTTGCCACGAGCCAAGTTTGAAACTTTCAGCTATGTATTCGGCCGATTCGGAGCAGAGAATCGGCTCTGAACCCATCATTGTAAAAATGAAGGCAAGATAGGACAACATAACATCATATGTTCCCTGTTACAGCTTTCTTCCCCATCACACCTCCAACATTTGCCGTCCAGCTGAAGAAAATTTCTTTGCAGTCTGCTTGGGGTATACAAGTATCTATACAAACATTTCCAGACAAAAATCCTAAATCTCAGACTTTGTTGCATATTTAGGAGCCAAACATATGTTCACCCATTGTTTCTTTGTGAACTGCATGTATAATTTATTTCTTCTCAATCTTTTTTTACCTCTGTTGATTGATTTGTATAGTTATCACTCAATATTTTATATGCCCCTTTAATTATCATTTTTTTTTAAATAGCAGCTTCTGTTCTAGATTCAGTTAAAAACTCAACCAGTGCAGGTTTTTCATTCAGGATTCCCCTATCACTTTCTCTTTATCTATACTCCGATATCAGTCCCTGATAGGAAAGGCAATCTTTCTTTTGCAATAGAAATGTATTCTTGGTCTCCTTCCATTCTATGACATTTCCTTCTCTAATTATTTATTCTCAATACCTTGGTTCCTTTGCCAGCTTCCTTCAGTAAATTCCAGACACCTCTTATTTATTCTCTGTACCCCTAATTATAGTCATCCCTATCACATCTCCTTTCTCCATTGGCTTAGTTCTTAGTATACTTTCTTGTACTTTATAATATTCTGTATGACTGTTATTCTCAAGCATCTGCATCCAAAATCCCATTCTTCCTTTATATCTTGAATTACTTCCCTGCTTCATCATCATCTCTTTCTACTTTGAATTGTAGCTTTCTGATTGTGCTATGTGTAAGAGCCTTAACCCTCTAAAATATCCATTCAAATCAGGAAATCCTAAACCTCCTTGTTCTGTTGGGAAGATCAATTTAACCTAATTGGCTCTTGCACTCTTCCCCATCTAAATAAAAGCATTCAGCTCTATTATTGTCCATAACTTCTCTTCTGGTTGATAAAAATATGCCTGACCTGTGTATAAAACTAAAGGGACTAAACTTTTTTTTTCCTGCTTGTATCTTGCTATCTATATCCATAGCCAAGAGCTTTCAGTGTTTTAGTTTTTGTATTATCTTTTGTTTAGTTTCTTCCCACAAGTCCTTAGCTGCCATAAAAGAATCCTTTTTGATCCATACTCCTAAATACTTTATTTTATCATGCCCTCATAAATATGGGTATTGCTGGACCAATTAATGTGTTGGTACATAGTTTATAGATATAGCCTTTGTTTTATCTTCATTAATTTTATATCACAAAAAATCCTGGAACTGTTTCAGAACATTCCACAACACGAAGATGTAATTGTCTGGTTCCATTTGGTACAAAATATCTGCAAATGAAGACAACTTTTCTGGAACACCATATCAAATAAATCCTTGAATTTCTGGGCCCCTTATTTTCTTTGCCAATGATTCTAAATGTTGTGTCTGTCGGCTTTTCCCGGTTAAGGGTCGCCACAGCGGAACTCCGATCCGCTAATGATTGGCAGTAGATTTTTACGTGCTGGCTTGCCGGGCCTAATGCACAAATGCACAACCTTCAACAAAGGAACTCCCATTCACGCATGTCGAAACACAGAAGACGCTCTAACTGAGAATCGAACGGGCAACGTCTAACTATGAGGCGACAACGCTACTAAATACAATGCAAATAACAAAAGGGAAAGAGGGCACCACCCCTGCCTGATTCCTCTCTTCAGACACAACTTATCAGACAGGAACCCTCCCCGCTTTGTTTTTTGCCTCTGATCCCTCATATAATCTTCGAATTAAGCTTACTGTTTCAGGAAATGCAAATGCTTCCATTGCCTTACTCAGGATATCCCAGCTTACTCTGTCGAATACTTTTTCTGCATCAAGACCCAAGAATAACAGCGGTATTTTCCTACATTCTTCTTCCTGAAGGATCATCATTGTATTAATGTTGACAATTGTTTGCTTCCCTCCACAAACCACATTGGTCCATACCTATGAATTTTGGCATCACCTTTGCCATTCTATTAGCCACTATAGACAAACACTTTATAATCGTGGTTTAAAACTGAAATTGGCCTACATGAATCTGGATCAAATGGGTCTGTGCTGCCTTTAGGTATTATAGCTACCACAGCCTTTTGCCTACCTGGACCACGTGGTTAGAATTGCTGGAGCCATGTCAGACTCCAAACCAGAGACTGCAAACTGGGCACCATAATCGACTCTCCAGCCAACATAAGCATCCTCCGGCCTCAGGGAGGAGACACCTGCAGCAACTGGAAAGACCCCGCTCAAACAGATGCCATATGCTGCCCGGTTAAAGCCTCAGCACTGAGACATGCTGGAGTCACTCTGGAATAAAATCCCAGTCCAGGGGCTTATAAATGCCCTAGGGCAGATAGCCTAGTATGAACCTATGAACCTATGATGCCTGTCCTCATTTTAAAATACTGTGTTAAAAAATCCTTCCAGATCTTTATTATTTTCTTTCCTCCTAGCTTCCCACTTCCACTGGAATACCTTCTATTCATGGAGACATTCCTGTAGATTGGTTATACATCACAGTTTTTATCTCTTCTCCTTTGTCAACTGTTAGTTGTTCTGCCTCATCTATGTCTAACCTTGGTATATTTAAGTCTTCCATAAATATTTCCATTTCTGCTTTTTCTTTATTTACCCAATTCTCTGCTTTACACAATTTTTCATTAACATTTCTGAAATATCTCTAATACTTCTACAGGATTTCAGGTTATTTTTCTTGTTATAGGCCAAGTTTGGCAACAACCCTTTCTACTTTCTGTTGCCCAAGTCATTGTGCCAAAAGTTTTTGTCTAGAGTTATCAAAAAACAGTTGCTTAACAACGTTTCTAAACTTATGAATAGTATCCATGTACTCCCCTATTTTCTCTTTACCACTCTAATTATGCCTCCTCTTGTTCTGTGAGATTCCCCTTACTTTGTACTACTATAACCTTTGTCAGCCCTTCTACACAATTGTAGTTACTTCTCAACCAGATTTTTTATTTGTATCCTATTTTTAAACTACACTTTCATTTTATCCCACTCACTAGCTGTAACATCCAGAGTACCCCAATAACCACTGTATAGTTTCCACTACCCACACCTTAAATTCCTCTCTTATTAAAAGGTAGGTGGAGAAGCACCAGTGTCTCATCTTTAATTCATTACCCTATATTTTTAACTTGGTAATTATTGGTGCATGATCTAAAATAGTTATTGGATGCGCATTAAAGTTTTAATTAAATGGACATGTTCCTGTGAAATATAATTTCTGTCATGCCTAGCCCAATGATCGTATCTTGGGGAATAATATGTAAATTCCATCAGAGTTCCTACAACTGAATTCATGTCTGTCACCACATATTTTCATAAATTTCTTCAAAATTCTACCTTCTTTTGTTATATATTTCCCTTCTAGGCCACATCCTTATTGTTACAAATCAAATTCCAGTCCTCACCTATAAGTAATCTTTCCTGTTGAAAGCTAATTATTTCTCCCAAAAATGTTTAAGCTCCAAAACAGCAGCTTTAAGTATAACTACGTGCCAGCATAATCCTCACCCCCTGCCAGTAGCCCCTTACTACTACAAATTTGCCGTTATCCTCTATCACTACTAGAGCTCCTCTAGAAATTAAGTATTCCTCTTTTCCTTTGTCCCTGATATTCTTCAGAATATCCATCCTGAAATCTTTTCGTTATCAAATTCACACACTCAGTTCTTTCCAAATGTAATTCCTATAGCATTGCTACTTGCACTCTACATTTCTTAATTATTCTTTCCTTTTTGTCTATACCTATGATATTCACATTCCAAGATAATATGGCCGGTGACACTATTATGGTAAGAAGTCATTATTCCCACCTATTATGTATGGCAGCTTTTTTCCAGCTTTTGTGATACATACACCCATTACTGTTTGGCAGATTAATACTTTATAAATTTTCAGCATTGGAACACCTGTCTCATTTTGCAAGGCTTTTTGCTTTAATAAAAGTCCTCAAAAAAAAAAAAAAAAAAACCCAGAACACCCCATAACCAATTAACTTAATACAAACATGCACAAATAAATGCATCTTTAAATAATGATGTCTAAACCTCGTAGGAGCATTTTGGCAGATAGCTGCTAACACAGACCCTAATTAATTTGAAATTCAGGTTATCCATGCTAAGACTCTCATTACTGCCTGTGCTTATACTTACACTAACTGGTGTCATTTTTTTTAATTTTTATTCCCCTTCCCCCAGATACGGCGGCCACAGTGGTGCAGCGGTTAGCATTAATGCCTCACAGCAAGAGGTTCTCCAGTTCGATTCTCGGCTGGGGTGCCTTCTGTGTGGAGTCTGCATGTCCTCCCTGTGGTCGCGTGGGTTTCCTCCGGGTGCTCCGGTTTCCTCCCACATCCCAAAAACATGCAGTATGTGAATTTGACACTCTTAATTGGCCCTAGGTGTGAGTGTGTGCGTGTGTGTGCCTTCTGTGGAAGGTTGGGCGCTGGGCTGGCAACTCATCACCGTAAAACTCCACTGCCAATCATGAGCGGACAGATGATCTGCTGTGGCGACCCCTAACTGGGAAAAGGCCGAAAGAAGAAGATGATTCCCCTTCCCCCAGATGTGAAAACTACTTGCATACTTACAGAAATCAACTTTTAGCTTTGAAGAAACCAATGTTCTGTCTTTTACTGCCCTATTATCAGCATGCCTCCAGGCAAAAATAAGAGCAAAGTAAAATGCAGTCATCTGTTGCAGTCTGAAAAACAAGCTGAAAGATTTACTTAATTGTATTTGTTCTCATATTTAGTCTCCATTTAAAATTGATTATTAGAGTAATCCACGGGTCTTAATCCAGTCACCTATGCAAAAAGTGAGAGAAAACATATCATCTCTACATATATTATGATCTATGCACTTTTACACACCATTCCCACCAGAACAACCATCCAAGATTACAGATTATTGACTTGAACACTCCTATCTTTTCTTCTGTTTTTTTCCCTTAATATCAGTAAAGAAAGAGGAAGAAAAAAAAAAGGAATCCATTTACTTTAAAAACTTAACACATACAAAAACTAAGAATGCTTTACTATAAAAAAATATGCAATTTATATTTGTGAAGATTATTTATATGTTTTTACATACATTCTGTTATGAAAAGAAACTGCGGTGGTGGTGCTGCGGTAGCGTTGTCACCTCACAGTAAGACATTGTCCTATTCGATTCTCAGCTAAAGCATCTTCCATGTGGAGACATGCGTGAATGGGCGTACCTTCGTTGAAGGTTGGCATTAGGGCTGGCAACTCGGCACGTAAAAATCTACTGCCAATCAGCGGACCGGCGTTCCGCTGTGGCGACCTAACTGGGAAAAGCCGAAAGACACAACAACAACATTCTGTTATGAAAATAAACTGTTTCTTTGGAACATTGGAAACATAGTTTCCACTGGCAAGGTCTCCCTGTGTGCTTTACTAACAGAAGAATGAGAAGCAAAGTCTACTTCTGCTTGATGGCTCATTTTTGTTGGACAAACTTTTGAATTTCCTCTGTAGTCTATTCTGCATCAAAAAATTACTTTGATCCTACAGGAAAAATATTCTGAAGACAGCTGGATACAACAGCTTAAATCTCACACAGCCTTCTCGACATTCCCTGATTAATGGAACAAATCTGTTTCTCAGCTCACTGTACACCACACAGGAATCCTCTTTCACAAACACTTTACTGTCTTTGACTTTTAATACTTTGATCTTTTGCCACAACTTTGCCAGGATCAAATCTTTCTACCTGTAGGTTTGTATCTTTACTAATAAAATGTCTTGTCTGCTTTCCTTTGGCCACATTTGGAGCACAGGCATGGTGTGCCCTTTCAATTAACAGTTCCTGCTATGGAGTACCAGTCCAATTGCTTATTTGTGTCTTCATAAAAGTTTGTTCTTTCTAATTTCTCTGGTACAGAAGAAAATCTCAGATTTTCCCTGTGTGTTCTGTCCTCTAATTCTACCATTTTTGAAACATAACAGTCTCATACTTAGCCAGACTTTTTTTTTTTTTATTTTGACCTCCTATTTTTCAGTTTTATCAGTTCATCTAATAATTACCTGTTTAAAACTTCATCCATTTTTTTCCAGCCTTTTATTATTTGAGTTGATATACTCCTTTAGTGTTTCATTTATTTTAATAAGCCATAAGCATATTTGACTTATTTTTTCTCTAACTTATTGGAAGACATGTCTTGCAACAAAGCATGAGCTTAAACAGCTTTCTGCTAAACAGCTGCAGGATTCTTCCCAGTCTGTGTTTTCTCTTCACCTTTCTAGCTGATTTTCTTTCAGGCTGTCTTAGTTTCTTCTTTGCAGAAATCCAGGCAGTATACTTACTAGCCAGTAACTGAGTTTTACTCACGCTGATAATACCTCTTGCTGTTATTTCTTAGTTTCTGCTTTCACACCAGGAGAGCTGAAGTTAAGCTGTTGATCAGTGTGCAGCCATCTTGGAAGTCCAGGGAAATTATTGATTTTAGTCCTTGTTTTCTCAACTGGGCTAAAGATTTTTTTTCATGTTTGCAACATGTAATATCACAAATACTGACAACAAATTTAAAAGAGAGAGAAAGAGGCAGACAAACTAACATACCTCTCCCACATAAAACCTCTAGAAATGTACTAACATACCCCTTCTTAATAAACACCTGTGATACACAGGGACACAACTAGGCTGGAATGCACAGCTAGCCTTATGAAGGCCCTGGTGGTCGTTGGCCTAGTATTTATCTATGAGCACCAACATATTCTAATGGACTAGGTAAAAAATCTATACCCGACGCAAACAATGCATACCTAGAAAGATGCAAAAAATGCAAGATACAGACAATAAGCAGCTAGGCAAGCAAATATTGGTAACAAGCATCATAAGGGTACGGAGAAAATTGTTCCTTAATGTGAAGGGTAATTTAAACTTGCCCAGCAAACTTCAGAAGAAAAGACTGCATATGTTTGATAAGGGCAATTAAAGTGGGAAGAAAGATATCTGCAAGTATTTAAAGATCATGTTCAAAGGCACAGGTGAGTAGGAGTTGCATGCATCATGCACTCTAAAATACTTCTATTTTACTTTATTAAATTTATTTTTGGTGTTTTCATTTGAAAGAACTTAAGAAATAATGAGCAGATGCCATACAGCAAGCCTGCTGCTTTCTGGCTTCAAAAGGTAAGAAGGAGCTTTGAAAGTAATCATTAAATTCTAGCTGTGACTGCAGTAAACTCGGGGGAGGGAATTCCTAAGGGTCATTATTTGCATTCATATGGTTTTAGTTTCTTAATGGATTTTAAAACTTTTTAATCAATTGTACTACTTTTCTGGAGTAATCAAAAATAAGCTGCAGTAGCTACAAAAAAAAAAAAAGAAAAAAGGGTCCAGGATTCAACCTTGACCTCCAGTCACAGTATGTTCAGAGTCTTCATGTGCTCCCCACATACATGCAGATACTTCATTTAAGACACAGGCTTCTACAATGAAGTCTATTTTCAAATGGGACCAAATTACACAGAAACCAGTTGGAGCCTTTTTATTCTCCTACTTCAAGGGGCCTAACTCAGTCCCCCTATGAAACCAGTAATTACAAAATGCTGAGAAACCAAAGCGCCAAACACTAATGTCCTAAACACCAAAAAAGGCAAAATCCCCAACTGCAAGCTTTTTTTGCAGGAGGTAAGTCCCCTGCACCCCCCATGGGTGGTAAAGCCCCCTACACCCTGAACTTGTATACATGCCAAATGCATGGTCATAGAAGTGATAAATCTCACAAAACAGCAGAATCACTGCAACTATATACTAACAAACTGTACCAGCAGTGACTGCTTAATGAAAACAGCAATTGGTGTTCTGTTCCTCAATGTCTTGTAATTGTGGCACTGAAGGCTGACAGAATTTGATCTTGGTCACTGGCAGTTATGCCACCTAATTCAGGTAAAACTTTTCCTGTATGACTGCAACAGCAGGTTAAGAGCTATATTTTTACTATACTGTCTTCTTTCTTTATTACACTGTTTTATTTATCATAAAGTACAATTGTGTAAGTAAACATACCATAACAGTAGATGTTGGAATGATCAAAGCTGTAGTAGTCTAAGCTATATGTTTTTTTATCCTGCATAGGATATAACAGCAGGCCAGCTTCCAAAGCTTCAGAACACCTTCCTTGTGCCAAACCATTAGTCAGTTGGAGCTGAGCTGACTAAACAGATATAGGTAAGCAAGACCTTCAGAGCTTTCATAACAACTGAGAGAGCAATTAAGCTCGGACAGGTCATTGCTAAGAGTAAGAAAAAAAAAGTCCACATACAATAAAAGAAAGTGTGTGTGTGGGGGGGCTAATGCAACAGTGACCATTCAAACATCTACTGTTAAGCTAAGTTTAGTTACAAAACTGCACTACGTTCTTCACACTGATTACTGCTGTAGTAGCCTAAGTAATACAGGCAGATTATAGTCTAGAACAACTGGGAGGCAAAAGAAGGATCCAGGATCCCCTGAAGAATGGTTCTAGCAAAGCTGGACCTACGCCTGGAGAAGAAATCTAGCTTGAACTGCTTTGTAAAAGTACAAAGAGAGGACCAAGGTGCTACTTCTAGAATACCTCTAGCGTCCAACCCTTCCCAAAAAGCCACAGATGAAGCCAATGCTCTGGTAGATTGTTGTCTTGACCCTGCATGGAATAGGTCTGTTGTGGTGGGAAAAACAAAAGGTAATAAGCCCAAGACAACCATCTGGAATTGGTCTCCTAACACAGATTGTCCCTTCTTACTTTCACAAGAAAAGAACAACTGACTGGAAGTTCTGAAAGATTTTGATCTCTAAAGATAAAAATCAGACTCATCTGTGGTCATCTAAGGTATAAAGTATCCCTTCTCCCTCATTATCGGGTACAGGGAAGAACACAGGTAGATGGATTGTTTTCCTTAAAGTAAACTCGGATGCCACTTTAGGTATAAAAATGATTAGTTCTCAAGGAAACCCTATCTCTGTGGAAAATAGATAAGGTTGACCAAGTATAAGGACTTACAACTCAAACTCTTCTTTCATAGGTTTCAGTAACCAGTAAAACTGCTGTCCATGTTAAGAACCTCAAGTCAGACAGATGACCTTAATCAAATGGACCAAGTGTTAGCTTCTCTAACACCAGTTTTCTTGAAAGTCTCTTGTGCAATACCCCTTACAAAAACATTTTGACAGGAGAATGCCTTGAAGTTGGGGGGGGATCCATGGGCAGACATACTAAAATGGCCAACAAATGAACATTGAGAGGTGAGTAAGACAGGCCATAGGAAAGTAACCAGAGAAACACTAGCCCTAATTGGGTGTTGGTTATGTTGTAGGTACAAACCAGAAAACCTAGTCTGTCTGCCAATAAATTATTTTCTTGTAGCAGGACTCCTGCCTTCATTAGTACCTGCTGCATGACCTCAGTAAACAGGTACACAAAAGGTATTAAGACCCTATAATACAGGCAGTCAGTAGAAGTTGTTTGGGTCAGGATGAATCAAGATCCAATCTATGAGGAAGCTTGCGGTAATTGCTCCTGGCCAATTCCAAAAGAAGGGAGAACCACTGCTGCCTGGGCCAAAAGAGAGTCACTTCAATGATCTTGCATCAAATGTCAGCGGAATTGGGAGAAAAGCATACATGTACATTCTTCTCCAAGGAAAAGACATTCGTACCTCTCAACCTGGAAACTTCAAAAAATCTGGACAAGGCCCATGAAAAATAGGTACAAATCTGTACGCTGATTAACACAATTTGCATACATAATTATGCAACCCCACCCACTCTAATGGAATTGTGGGATACCAACTTTCAAATGCAAACTGAAAAACAGACAACCAAAATATGGCACCAGAGTCCCCCTGCAGCCATTCCAATGTCCCATTACCTGGCTATTTCGCCCCATTTACCATAAACACTAATGTGCATACTGCTTTACTTCTACAATGACTATTTGGATTTTATTTTAACATTTTATAGCACAATGCACAAACACTAATAGACATCTGCTAAACAAAGCAATACTGTCTCACAATGAAAGCAGACTTAGCATTAAAACTTCTCTGCCCTTGACACTCACATTCATTGAAACAGCATTGAAACCTGCACCGCATCCAAAACAAAATGCATCTGGCCAGTGGTGGTGGATAAAGAATACCTTTAGGCTGTTTTCAAATCACAGACCCCTTGCACACAAAACAAACCTACACGTGTTCTTCGATACACCTTCCTGACTTTATTAAATTACATTCCTTGTATAACACAGTGCACTTGTTAGAATTAGAGCGCATTTAAAATTTATTGTTTGAACATTTTTCCAGCATGCAATGAAACAAAATGCATGATGAACCAATAATGACAAAATGGACCAATTCAGAACATTTCTATCATAAAAGTCTATAAATGGGTGTATGTGTATATATATATATATATATATATATATATATATAAACAAAAGTTGCAGAAAGCACTCCCAAACACACCAATAAAGACAAAAAGAGTGCAAGTTGGTGAAAAAAGAGGATGAACTTGTTAAAAGTAAAAACACTTTTTCTTTTATTAAAACACTTCGGTCAAAAACAGCATGAACGCCTTATATAAACAACTCGTGTTTTTGTCTAAAATAACTCAGACTTCATCAGATACATACTTCTCACCTCATTAAGTGTATTTATACTATTCCTAAGAGTTAAAAACCAATTAAATTCAGTTTCAAATTTCAAACGGACAAATAATCTGTTTAAATGAACACATGAATATTAAAACTATTACTATTAGTACCATCTAAATTTATGTTTCACTTTACAATTAAATCAAAATGAAATGTAAAACATAAAATCAGAACATTGTGTTTCATTTTACAATAGGTCAATGTTTTAATTTAAGTATTATAAAAAAAATATTATAAAAAAAAAAAAATAAGAAGTGTGTGAAGTGTTTATTTATTTCATCAAAACCATGAAATAATTGGGAAACAGTGCCACCCTTCTGTCAAAAGATAATATTACATTCTTCAACCAAGATATATATATATATATATATATATATGTAAGCTGCATCTCAGAGGCATAAACTCAATAAAAAAAAAGCAGTCTCTTAAATGTAACATGACAACTGACAACATCAAACCATCCATACAGAATCACCACAGCATACACGCTTTTAAGTTGAAAGCATTGTGTGTGTGTGTGTGTGTGTGTGTGTGTGTGTGTGTGTGTGTGTCTGTGTGTGTGTGTCTGAATGAATGTCTTCAAGTTTGGAGAGACTGCCAGAACTAAAGAAATTTAGCAAGATCCCATGTCACCATCTGTGCAGCAAAGCAGTTTAAACTGAAATAAGAGCAGAGGGGCAGAATTCTACATGAAAATGATTCCAGGAATTATAACAAATGCACACCGTTCATTGCTCAGTATTATGCATAGTTTAAGACTTCATTCTTTGTGAGTCAGTGTCTGAACAAACACCCAACTTGCGGACGCACACACAAAGACACGCACCTTTCCTAAATAAATGGCAGCAGCTTTGTACATGCACCTCTTTCCTAAACGGCAGCATAGACGTACCTTTTCTAACATTCAGCAAGGCAGCAGCTTCATAAATGGCTCTTCCCTGCTCAAAGCCTTCCCAGGGCAGCAGCATTCAGCAAGGCAACAGCTTCGTAAACGTCTCTTCCTAACTCAAAGCCTTTCCAGGGCTTTAGCTTCATAAACGGCTCGCAGCAGCATAATTCTAGGCTCTATTGTACGCATACTGAGCTTGAGCAAGCGCAATTCCGACAGGCTGGCAGGCTACTGATGTCATCGCACATGGGATGACGTCAGCTCAAAAAGCCAGGAAATAAAGTTTTAAACTAAGTGCTGGGAAATTTGGAAATGAAGGGGTGCCACTCAGGAATCATGGCGCCCCATTTTTTGGACCCCAAAACTTGGTAAAAAAACAAGTAATTTGGGATGGTTGGGAGGTATGGACATGGTCTTCCAGGCCTTCTTGCATGGAGTTCTGCAGCAGAATTTTGCAAGCTGATTATTCAGAGAGGAGGTAAAAATGTGTACTTGAACTCCCCACAGATGTGCCAAATCTTGTAAGATCCCCCAATCTAGTTTCCATTCTTGAGGATTGTCCTTTGTCCTGCTCAGCTTGTCTGGCACAAACTTTTACTGTGATGGAATGTAGGATGCCTGCAGAGTCGGACTGTGCTGTGAAGCTATATCCCATGCTAACACAGCTAGTCTGCATAGGGGGAAACAGCTTTTCTATATACTATATCATTGTGGCATTATATGTAACAACTTGAAGTCCCGGGGACCAAAGGAGATTCAGAATTGAGTGTCTTAAGAGGAAGCATCTCTTTTTTAAGTTTACATGCTTGTGTCTATCTTTGTTGTCCCAGATAACTTGCACTTTTACCCCCCATGACACTGCTACCCAAAGCAAAGTTCAAGGCATCTGTGGTGACTGACTTTTGGAACACTAGGGGAAACAGGAGTTCACTCAGTATTACACAATACCATATCTTCTAAACTATCCAACTACAGATTGGGAAACCTACACCACCACTAGTGCACAAGCACAAAGATTACTGGACTTTGTCAATACAAATGTCCTGGGGTAAACGGTAAAAGCACTCACTGGGGGAATATCAAATGTCCTTACTAATATGGGAGCATCTTGCACTATCACTTCCATATCTCCATCATTGTTAGGTCTGACCATAAAGCAGTCTCCTTTGAAATAAAACTGAAACCAGGGATTCCTTCCACCCAAGGTACCTTTAGAAATTTCTAAGACAAGCTACCTACTCCTAAGTGATACATTGTGTCAAGCTTCAAATCGCCACCAGAGTTAACTCCATTGAGTATGCAAAAATTTGGACCACTACAGTATACCAGAAACAGCTGCAGAGATGCAACTGTACCCCATACAAACAAATGCAGGGCAAACCCCAGAAACAAACCCACATGGCTGAACCATAATAACAAGCTTTATAATAAAAGGAAAAGAATTTTGTCCAAAAGTTAGAGCAATTCCTAGAATGTTAACAGCGCTGGTCACAAAAAAGCAAACTCAGGAGCTTAATACAATCCACCTAAGCCAGGTTTGAGGCCAAAACAGTTACCCAAGCCAAGTACGATCACAAGGCATTGTTTAGTTATGTTCGTAATCTCAAAAGCACAAAGCAGAAAAGCTAATTGTGAACGCTGTTACCTACACTGAAGATGAAGATATAGCAAACCTACTGGCTGATAAATTTAGCTCCAACTCTATCCTGCCTTCTCTCTCCTCTATCTGTCCCTCAGGAGCTAACCAAAACTGGCTTACCTCCAAGTATCACACAAGGCCAAGTCCTAAAAGTTGTATCAAAAGCTAAAAATACTACATTGATGGATTCTGACAATATTTATGGATGCATCTTACATAGCATGAAGCACAATTTAGCCAGACGCCTAACACTTCTCAGTCTTAGTCTCCATACAGGTTTTGTATCAAGAAAATGGAGAACAGCTACAGTCACTCCACTGCATAAGGGATAAACTTCTGCAGACCCAGGCAATTACAGACCTACAAGTCTGACCAGCCTCATATGCAAAGCCATGGAAAGACTTGTCATGGAATAAATCATGACATTGGGAATCTCCAAACACTGGACCCATCAAGGACAGGTCATGCTTGCTCAACCTAGTGGATTTTTTTGAAAAGGTCACCAAAGCAATGGACCAAGGCAAAGCGGTACACACAGCATACCTCTACCCACCCAAAGCTTTTGACAGAATTCCTTACCAAGGCACAGTAGAAAAGCTAAATAAACTGGGAATAAACCCTTATGTCACCCTCTGGATTGCCAACTGGCTCACAGACAATCAAAACAGGGGAAGTTACCTCCACAGAGAGACCAATGGAGTCCCCAAGGGTTCTGTACTGAAACCTCTCCTGTTTGGCATCTATTTTTCTGATGTAAAAGTCAATACCAAAGTGCTCTGGCTGACTAACTTTGCAGATGACTCCAAACTAGGAGCAGTCATTGAATCCCCAAATGACTTTGCCATTCTGCAAGAAGGTTGGTCTCAAGTAACTGATGTCAAAATTATGGTCTAAAACTAAATGCCTAAAAATGCATTACTGTATCCTTTGGAAAATCTTCTACTTCAAGGAACTACCACACTGACAACACATCTTTAAGAGTTGACCCAGTTGTTCAGGACTTGGAAACTTACGTGGTCAGTGACCTAACTTTACTTCAACATGCGTCGATTGTAAGAAAGTCCTCCATAGCTTATAAACAAAGGGATTATGTCTAGATCTAGGGATGTCATTGTCCCCCTTTTTACTTGGCCCTCATTAGGCCATTCCCTGAGTATAATGCCCCCTTTATATCTGCCCAAATACATGCAACTGGAAAACCCACAGACACCTTACTAAAAGGATACAAAGCCTGCACAACATGTCCTACATGGACCAACTCAAAGCCCTGTCACTATACTTAGCATTCTACAAACTGCTAAGAGGCGACTTGTGTCTGGCGTAAAAGCCATCCTCTGAACCATTACTGATGGATTTACTGCACATCAGCAAGTCAAACAGCATCAAAAATACTCTGTCTAGGGATCTAAACCTGTTCTGCAACATCAACAGACTGGTTTGGAAGGACAGGTATATTTCACACAGGATACCGCTGCAGTGGAACAGACACTCATTCATATCTGTTCAAGCGCAACTTAGATCAAAGGATGGGAAACAAAATTTACTCCAGGACTACTCCCTGTACTGCTAATGGACTGATGTAGCTTCTAAATGCTCCATCCCATGCATGGGTTCCATCAAATTATCTATGGCTTGATCCCATTTATTCTCATTAAGAGTAATATATAATTATCAATCATGGGACGGTTAAGGAGAGTCTATAACCAAATGGGATAGGTTATTTCAAGTACATAATGGGAAACTGGCTAGGCTTAAAATGGAAGCTCAGATTCAGGAATATCTGATGTATCCATCAAATGATTTCTCTTCTCACAAATCTCAGAACTGGACTCTGAAAAGATAATGGCCGTTGGTGCTGGGACCAAAGAGAAAGAGATACCACTGTCTCTTTCTCATGTCGAGTCTTGCCAGAGGGGTCATGAGAATCATAAATGGGATGAGACCCAGAATCCTGAGGTATTCCTTTGCAGTGAACAAAGTCTGAATGGAAAACCCTTAGAACAGATCAAAATATAGGTCTGTTTTTTTTCCTGTGGAAAAAAAGCTCTTTGTAAAAATGTGTGTGTGACTGAAGTAAAAAGACTGTTGAATGTTGCCGCTCGCTAGGTCAGGAAGAAATATGCGAACATTGTGGGTTCTTGTTCAAGCAGCTTTTTATATACAAACACATTGTAAATTAGGTTAAGTAACTTTAACTTATAAATAAACTAGCTATCATGCACATAGATGTTAACTCTCTGGCTGCACCTTCAAAATGGCACTTAAGATAATACGTGCTAGGAATTTATATGCACACACAGACTTAGAAAAGCTTCTTAAAGGTACAGCACACTTTATTCTACATCCTCCCTCTGAGAAACGAGTTAGTCATTGTCACAGGAATTAATAAATATGCAATTTACACAGGAATGATTTTCATCATGCAATTATATACAAAGCTAGGTACATATATACAACTATGTCCAAGTTGCTGTGCATTTCACACTGGGCTTTGAGATGCGACCATATTGTGTGACATAAAATTTGGGATCTGGTTTAGCAACTGGAATTGTCTCCGTCAACTTTCAATCTTAGGAACTTTCGGATCATCTGCCGGAACAGGAATATCATCTAGACTGCTCTGAGAGTTAGAGTCTTTGTCATAGGAACAATGCTGTGATGTTAGTTCTGCTACAGGAAGATGTCTGCGATTTCTCCTGTACTACACACCCTCGGTTTTAACAAAATAGGATCTCTGCTCTGCATATATACTTGTTACTTGACAATCCAGTCGAAACCTTTCGCTGTTTGTATCCTTACTGTCTCTCCTTCTTTCAATGGACAAATAAATCTACTCTTTTTGTCATAGCTGGACTTTTGAAAATAATGCTTCTTTAATAACTGGGCTCTAATGGCTTTGCTGTGTTTAGCTTTAGGCCTCAACAAACTACAACTGATAGTCAATATTGTTGTGATTTGCCTGGAGAAAAGTCTCTGAGCAGGTGAGCCAAGTATATCATCACAGGTTATGTTTCTGAGATTGAGTACATTAAAAAAAAAACATCAGTATTATCAAGATTTGACTTCTCAAGTAATTGCTTTGCACTCTCTACTGCACGTTCAGCAAGTCCATTTGATTGCGGATACTCTGGACTACTAGTAATATGCACGAAGGCCCATTCTCTTGCAAACATCTGAAACAATTAACTGGTAAATTGGGTACCACTGTCAAAGTAATTTCTGTGGACTGCCATGGACTGAGAAATTGAGTTTCAACTTAGTAATGACTGTAGAAGAAGTTGGATTAAGTAGCAGATCGATCTCAAACCAATTTGAATAAGAGTCTACAAATACTAAGTAATGTTGTTTGTTCCACTCGAAGATGTCAGCAGCTACTATTGACCAAGGCAGTTCAGGGATTTGACTTAGCTGAAGTGGTATTTTTTTGCAAATACGGTTTAGTACTATTGCACACTGAACAGGAAGAAAGTACTCTATCAATGTCTTTCCCTAGAAAAGTCCAAAACACAAGTCCTCTCGCCCTTGTCTTAGTAGATTCGGAATCTGGGTGACCATGATGCAATCTCTGTAAGGAAAGTAACGCTGCACATCAGGTAGTACACTAAATTGCTTTGATGGCCATCCGACATTGATGCAGTGATTGAGCTTTTGCAAAACTGGATCAGTCATTGTATGATCTAGCTCATCAAGTCTTGTGGTAGAAAAATTACACACTTTCATGACATCAAAGTCGAAATGCTCTGCATCAAGCTGTTCTGTTGTATTTCTGGGTGATATGGATAAGGTATCTGCCAGATAAAGAAGTTTGCTTTTCGTATAGACCATTTTGAAGTTGTACTTTTGCAATTTGAGCATCATTCTTTGTAATCTCGCTGGAGCTGAATGCATAGGCTTCTTTAAAATAGTAACCAAATGATGATCAGTTTCAATCTGGATATCTTGACCATAGATATAATCATGAAACTTGGAACATGCACACAGTATCGCCAAAAGTTCCTTCCTTCTCAATTTGAGGATATTGCATCTCAGTATGGGTTAAGTGTTCTAGATGCGTTGGCAACTGGCTCGTCTTCTTGAAGAATAACTGCACCTAAACCAAATTTCAAAGCATCGCAGGAAAGCGTTACTTGTTTGTTGACATCATAGTACCTTAATGTTGGTGGGGTAGCAATTTTCTGCTTAAAAACTTCAAATGCTTTCTGGTGCTGTTCTAGCCAAGACCATGTAACATTTTTACGTGTGAGCTCTCTCAAAGGCACTGACAATTCACTGCAATGTGATATAAACTTGCCTAAATCGACCATACAAAGAAATTGTTGTAGAGCTTGGACATTATCTGGTGCAGGCATTTCAAGAATGGCTGCTTGCTTGGACGGGTCTGATCTCAAGTCAATACTTGTAAATAAATGACCTACATATGTAACTTCTGCTAGTCTGAATTTGCACTTCAGAGGATTGAGCTTTAAGTTCACTTCACATGCTCTGTCAATAACTCCCTCAATTTCTGTCATGCTCTGCCTCACTACTGCCTCCGACCAATAAATAGTCTACTATTATGGCACAAGGATAACCCCCCAAAATTTGCTTCATTGCACGCTGAAAGACTTCACTCGCAGAATTTATTCCAAATGGCATCCTGAGGAATCTACATCTTCCAAATGGGGTACTGAATGTAGTCCACAGTGAAGATTTGTGATCAAGCATAACTTGCCAAAAAGAACTCTGCATCCAAGACAGAAAAAACAGTGGCATTTGGTATCAGGGCTGCGACTTCCTCAACTGTATGTACAGGATGATGCCGTCTCTTCAATGCTTTGTTCAAATCTTTTGGGTCAATGCATATTCTGATTTCATCTGAGCCTTTTTTATGAGCTACCATGGACGACATCCATTCGGTAGGTTCTGTAACTGGACAAATTACACCTTGTTGCACCATTTTATGCAAATAAGCTTTGACTTTATGCAGCATAGCTAAGGGAACTCCTAACCATAGGACTGATCTCAGAGTCTAATTTCATAGAATATACCACTGGAAGTTTGCCCAACTTGTCACTGAAAACATCAACATACTCTGAAAGAAATAGCATTAGTGAAGCTGGAACTGGGACACGTGCTTATTTCATGAACTTCTTTGGTAAAAGAAAGCAGATTCATTTTCAGAACTGCAGTGGAAAAGCCTGCCCTGGACTTAAGAGTAGAGAGGCAAATAATAATGCTTTGTAAAGGTGTGAACAGAACTCCAAGTAGCAGCCTCTAGAATTTCTTTGGTTGGTACTCCTCTGAGAAAGGCTGCTGATGAAGCTGCAGCTCTGGTGGAATGAGACCTACTGCCCTTGGGCACAGGTTTGCCATGGTGTAAGTAGCAGAAATAAATGCAGTGGCTTATCCACTTCAAAACAGTCTGCTTTTAAATAGCCTTTCCTTCTGTTTCTGCAGCATATGTCACTAGTAATTGCTCAGTTTTTCTTAGAGCTTTAGTCCTGCTCAAGTGGAATCTTAGCTGTCTGTGTACGTCCAAGGAATGCAGAATTCTCTCCCCCTTGTTCTGCGGATTTGGATAAAAGGTTGGCAGATGAATAGTTTGGTTAAGAGCCACACTGGAAACCACCTTAGGCATAAATGAAGGATTGGTCCTCAGTGACACCCTGTCTGGGTAAAAGATGATAAAAGGCTCCACAGCCATGAGGGCCTGTAGCTCTGAGACTCTTCTTGCTGAAGTAATTGCTAGGATCAGAGCTGTTTCCCATGATAAGAACGTTATATCTGCAGTAGCAGATGGTTCAAATGGAGGCAGGGTGAGCTTTTCCAACACATAATTGAGGTCCCATGCAGGTATTGGTGATCTTCTGGGAGGCCTGACATTTTTGGCTCCTCTAAGATACTGCTTTAGTAAATGATGAGAAAAGATTGGTGGCTCTGTATTGTAATGAGCCGAAATGGCAGAGGCATGGATTTTTATTGATGAGAAAGATAGGCCTTTGTTAAGCATCTCAGTCAAGTATTGTAATATCTGAGGAATATTTGGTTCTGCTGTATTAGTTACTTGTGCTCGATTCCAAGCACAGAATCTCTTCCATTTGTCAGCCTAAGATGTTCTAGTACTAGGTCTTCTGGCTTCCAAAATGACATCCATCACAGCTTTACTGAGAGGTGTTGTTTGCATAACTACATGATCAGCCATGCTGCCAGGTTCAGTGTTTGGAGTTGATTGTGTAGGATTGGATTGTTTTGCTGGGACAGCAGTTGAGGTCTTTGAGGTAAGGTCCAAGCTGGGTATTGAGACAAGTTCCTTAGGATTGGGTACCAGTACTGGCGGGGCCAGTCCGCGGCAATTAGTATCATCTTTGGTTTCTCTTGTCTGACTTTTAGTAGGACCCTGGGAAGAAGAGGCAGAGGAGGAAAGGCGTAAACTGATAGGTTTTTCCAACTGAAGGATAGGGAGTCTGCTTTTCATGCTTGTCTGTGATAAGTCCTTGTGCGGAATCTTTTCAATGGATAATTTTGAGGAGAGGCAAATAGATCTATGTTCGGTCTCCCCCATTTCTTTATCATGCTGAAGACTTGTGGATCTAGTTTCCACTCGTGAGGGTCCATAAGGTTTCTGCTTAAATCGTCTGCCAGAGTATTTTGTTTTCCTGGCAGGGATTGAGCTTGAAGATGTATTTGGTAGGTCAAAGCTGTGTCCCACAGTGCCATGGCTAATCTGCAAAGGGGGTATGAGTGAGTGCCCCCCTGCATGTTTATATACCACATAACCATGGTGTTGTCCGTCTTTATCAGAAGTTGTCCTGGATGAAGTAGGTCCTTGAAGGCTGTCAGGGCATTTTGAACAGCTCTTTTTGGTTGATATGCAGATGCATTTGTTTTGGGGTCCATATGCCCTGAATGCATCTTCCCGCCAGGTGGGCCCCCAATGCATAATCTGATGTGTCTGTTGTTAAGGTTTGGCTGGCAAGGGGTAGAGTGAAGGCCCGTCCCATGTTTTGGTGACATGCCTTTGCCCACCATAGAAACTCCTGTTGTAAGCAAGGAATGAGAGGAATCATTGTTTCCAGACTGTGACAATGTTGACTCAATAAACTTTTTAGGTACCATTGAAGTTTCCTCATATGCAGTCTTGCATATGAAATCAGTAGGATGCAGGATGCCATGAAGTCCAAAGCCTGCAGAGTTCGTCTTGCAGATAACTGGGTTTTTGTTGCCATCAGTTTGAAGTAAGTAGTCAGTTGCCTTTGTTTGTCTGGCATGAGGAAAGCCATCTGGGCAGTTGTATTCAAGCTTGCACCCAGGAATGTTATCTTTTGAGAGGGTACCAGTTGTGATTTCTTTTTGTTTATTGTGCACCCTAGGCATGTTAGAAGCCTTTTCACAAACGCCAGGTGTTGAAGAAGAATGTCCTTGTTCTCTGCTTGAATGAGACAGTCGTCCAAGTAAGGATATATTTGTATACTTCTTTGTCTGCAAAAAGCAATTACTGGTGCCAGGCACTTTGTAAAGACTCTGGGCGCAGTAGATAAGCCAAAGGGCAGTGCAGAGAATTGGTAATACATTAAGCCAGCCTTGAAACGGAGGTATCTTCTGCACAATTCCCTTATTGGGACATGCAGGTATGTCTCTTTTAGGTCTAATGTCACCAGTCAAGCATTCTTGCCCAGCATGGGCAGAAGCTGCTGCAAAGTCAGCATTTTGAATTTTGGAATGTCCAGGTATGTGTTCAAAAGTGATGAATCCAGTATTGGCCGCCAGGCCTTGTCCTTTCTGGGTACCAAGAACAGTCTTGAGTAAAAACCTTGTCCTTTTTCCTGTTCTGGTACTGGCTGAATAGCCCCCATATCCATGAGGGACGTAACCTGTTTCTGTGCCTCTGCCCATTGATTTTTTGGCAGATCCGGCCAACCGTTTGCCATTGGCAGAGTATGGAAATGGAATCTCTATCCCTGTGATACTATGTTTAGCACCCACTTGTCTTGGGTTATTAACTGCCAATTTTGAGCAAAAAGTGCTAATTTTCCCCCGAAGGGTGCTGCCAAAAGGTAAGTGCTTGGTGAAGGCAGAGGGAAGTCATTGGGACTGTTTTCTGTAGGGTTGCACTTTATCTCCTCCAGATTTGGAGATAGAAACACCCCACTGCTTTGACCTGTAAGAATCTTGTGCCTGGTATCTGGAACCCTTAGGGCATCTGGATTTAACCCTTTGAGCTCTGTCGGACACAGGAAAGGACCAATTTTTTGTAGGTCAGTGTCTACTGAATCTTGGTGGCTACACTTGTAAGAAGTCTTTTACAGTTTGCATAGACTTAGCTTTGACTTCCATTTTCTTTAAAACTTATTCTGCCTTAATACCAAACAGAGTATCATGCTGTAAAGGTGCATCCAGTAATTTAGCTTTAACATGATCAGGCAAATTTTGCTCTTTTAGCCAGGCATGCCTCCTAATCACAGATCCGGTAACCGCGGCCCTGCAGGAGGCCTCTAAGGAATCAAAACCACATTGCAGAGTATGCTTTCCAACTTGTTCAGCTGCATGCAAGAATTCCTGCAATTCTTTATTTTCTGCACATTCAAAAATCAACATCATTTTCTGTTTCAGCAATCCCATAACATCTTGTTGATACTTGAGCATATGAAACTGGCAGTTTAAGGCTCTAATTGCCAAGGTTGCAGATGTATAAACCTTCTTTCCTCATATATCCAGTGCCCTTGAATCTCTGTCAGAGTGGGTAGGATTCTTTTTGCTGTTGAGGCCTTAACTTAACTCCCTTTGGACCTTGTGAAATAGTTACAGGGTCAGCAGCAGGGTTTCTAAATAAAAATTTGTGTGAGTCAGGGACCCTGTAATATCGGTCAGGCTTGCTGGGAGCCTGAGGTAAGGAGTCGGGAGTCATGCTAGACTCCGAAAAGACATCATCCACAAAGTGTAAAACAGGGGGTATGGCTAAAGGCCTGTGCTGAGGGATAAGGAGGAAATCCCTGAGCCTCTTTTTTGATTCTGAGAAATCTTGACTCTCCCAGTGAAAATGCTCCCTCAAAGTATGCAGGATTTCTCCAAATGAATAATCCTCAGGAGGTGATGCAGACGGGATAGACTCATCTGCATCAGAATCCTCATAGGGAGGCATAGATAACTCCTGATCAGAAGAGGAATCAGAAGAAATAGAAACCTGATCTGAAAATTCATAATCAGTGTCTTGCCTAGGCCTCTTATCAGGAGGGGGGATGGGAACCAATGATCAAGGTAACAAGGTCTTCAGCCATTTTGATCATCTGTTTTTTAGGCATAGCGGCCTGTGCACGTGGCTCATGCATCGGATTTTTTGCTTTAGAAGTTGCATTTGTCTTTGGTCTTGCAGCTGTCGTTGGTTTTATATAAAAATGTTGAGGCCTGAATACACCCTCAGAAGCCAGTGCCTGCTCAGCGGCTATGGACCCATCTGAGGGAGATACATCCGTGGGTCCAATACTTTGAGTATCTTGCGGCATGCCGGACTCCACAAGGGTCTCGGTAGGGGCCTGCGAAAGCGCCTCACTGAGTACTTAGGAGAAGCTTCGTCGTCGGTTTTGGACCTCTACTGTCTGTCTCTGCCCTTTTCTTTGAGTTTTTTGTGTACTTCAGTAGTCGGATTGCTATCAGATGACATTTATGGATAGTTAAATCTGTTTCCAAAATATTTTGAGGCAAAAATATACAGACGCTTAATAGTGCATTGGTTAAATATAGCACAAAACCAACAGCCAGGCACGTTGTGATCAGAGCCTAGGCAAGGAATACGGTATAAATGGAAATCCTTATGAGGCATTTGCATCCCACAAGTAATACAATTATTAACTTTTTCTGACATCAGTATGGAGCAAGAAAAAAGTTTCCCCAACAAAGTACTTAGCTTTACTGAAGACTTTGGTTCTGAAACTCGAAAATTTCAGGAGTCGGCCGACCGACACTTGTGAAATGCCTCTGCTTCGGGCACCGTGCGGCAAAAAAGACTAAAGAAAATGGCATCGGCTCCCTGTTTTATACTCCTGACAACATGGAAGTGGAGACAGCAACTGACTCAGGACCCAAGACTTTGGAATTCAGGCCGACTGAGGGCAACCTGCTAGCAGATTACCCCAAATGTAATGACTGCAACAGTGAAACACGAAGAACATCTGTTATTCTAAGTCCTTTGGTTTAAGCACTTGGGCTTCATATACAGGCGGTTTTACATTAAGAAGGTTTGTGGTCTGCACTGTTGTGGCAGGACAGGTAGCTTACATCCTTCTAAGCTGGGAATTGCTGATTGAAGCCCCAGTGTCTGCTATGCTAAAAGTGTATTAGTTCTGGCTTAAGCACTTGGGCTTCAGGCCAGTTATTCTACATTAAGAAGGTTTGTGGTCTGTACTCTTGTGGGAGGAGAGGCTGGATTCTGCCCTTCTGAGCTGGGAATTTCTGTTCACAGGCTTATTGTGACTGCTTACTTGAACTATTTCTTTCTGAAATTGGTGCGCCTTGTTGCTGCAGCATAGACCAAATTCAGGCCTGCTGAATCTAGCTTTGTTTAACTTGAGCACTGATCCAGGCCATCTTTTCTTGGAGAAGGTTCCCTGCACCCTAGTAAGCAGGGGTGTGCAGTTAGAACTTGTCTGATTGAAGACTGCTGTAACAGGGCTCAGTTCCGAGCTTTTTTCTGGTTAATTGGGTAACTTGTTTAAATCAGTTTGTTCGTTTTCTATTGTTTTATATATATATATATATATATATATATATATATATATATATATATATATATATATATATATATATATATATATATATATATATATATAAATTGCACTTTATTCATCTGCTTTTACTGTATTTGTGTTTCTTCCTACTTCATTACTGGGGGCATTGACTACAACTCTGATCTGAGATGTATAACAATAAGTATCCTTTTATGTGCTTTTAAACAGTTTTTTTTTTGAGTGTATCTGCTTTATTTTCTGAAAAAAAAAATTATATATACTTGTTTCCCGCCTTTCTAAGCTAGTATAGTCCAGTTTTCAGGTTAGTGCTGAATTCAGGGCTGTGTTACAAATCTCTGTGTTTGCCCATACCTTACTTGGATAGAAGGAAGTTTCTCTGTTCACTTGTGAGAGAGGGGAGCTTTGAGCAGCCTATCTGTCCCTGGAGGAGTGGTTTCAGCCCAGAAATTAGTAGTTTATTGGCCATTTTGGACTAATTTCTATCTCTTTCATTTCCCTGCTATAAATACCATATTTGTCCAGTTTTGCATGCTGGGCAGCTAGGGTAAAATTATTTGAGGCTCCACAAAGTCTCCTCTTCAATTTTTCCCTTGGAACTAAACAAACTTTCAACTTAAGCACTCAAGCCATTCATTTCTCAGCCTGGCACTTGCTCAAAACTTATAGCATGCACTTACAAACCCTAGCCCTAGACCCTACTGTACTGTACAGAAGGACAAGACTCTCTATTCGACCTTACCAGCCATCCAATAAAACAGTTCACTGCACCTATCCAGGCATGTCCAAAGGGCAGTTTCAGGTGTACTCTCCAGTCCAACTGGTGAATCTGGTAATTTTGAGGCAATGTTACAACTGCCTCATGTACACAGACAACCCCCTCCTCTTACCACCAAACACTAATATATGCGAGAGATGCAGTTATACAGCCAAACTAGAGGCTAAGCTCTCTCAACCCAAGACTGGATCATACAGTCAAGAGGAGAAGGGAAGTACTTGCATCACACTACCAGTCTTACACAGACCCATTAAACCAGCACCGGCAAAAAACACACATAAATACATGGAAACATACTCGGAGGATCCAAATAAAAATCTGTAAAACCAACAGGGACCTCCAAAGCAAACATCCAAACAACCTCCACCCCCCAACACAAACCATGAAACACATACTTCACAAAACCAGTGTGCCATGCAATCACAGCCCTTAAGGCAAAATAACATATCCAACATACTAGTAATAGGGGACTCTGAAGTCAGGCACACTGAAGTCCCACTCACTAGGCTGAATAAGGAGAAGGTTACTGTTAGCTGCCTGTCGGGTGCCAGGATCCGCCACATAACACAAGCACTCAGGTCACTCCAGAAAAAGTACAAATATGACTCTGTCATTGTCCATGTTGGTGTGAATGACCTGAGCCGTAACTCCCTGGACGACATGAAAAGAGACATGGAAGAACTCTGTGATCACATAGCCCAGGCCGGTATGACCCTGACCCAGGGTAGCATTCTGCCCTCACCAAGAATGATACCACGGTATAAAGAAAACATTCTCGATTTCAACAATTGGCTAAGTTTCTGGTGTCATTCAAAGGGGATCCAGCATCTGTCCATCTGGGATGACATGCTAGACAATCCACGCTGCTTTGCTAGACACGGCTTGCACCTGTCACCCTTAGGCTTTCGAATACTTTCCAAGGCTCTTGCCACCCCCATAGTGCCTTTTTTAGGCAAGGCTCAAAAGACAAACCCACTGCCGTAAACAGCACAAGTAACAAAAAACTGAGGGTAATGCTACTCAATGCCAGAAGTCTAAACTTCAAAATGCACGCACTCGAGGCACTCCTCAGTATGGAGAAAATCAATACATGTGCATTAACAGAAACCTGGTTTAAGGCTTCAGAGAGCACCCTAGCACTGCCAGGCTACAACTCATACCATACATTTCGGCCACAGAACCCAAATCGAAATACAAAAGGCGGGGGCATATCCATATTCATCAAGGATACCCACACCTCCAGGTTAGTGGCACAGCACGATGCTTCAGAGATCATCCACGTGCAACTAACAATGGGCAAAACTGCTATTCAAATTGTAGCTTGCTACAGATCACCCACCATGTCCCAGGATCCCATTCCACGTTTCTGGAAACACTGGGAAACATAAAGGTCCTACCAAACACCCTAATACTGGGTGATTTAAATTACCCAAACATCAACTGGGAGAACTACTCAAGTACTAACTCCCTTGCTCAACTTTTCCTAGAATTTATAAACTCAAATTCCCTGGTTCAACTGGTCAATACTCCCACCAGAGGTGGCAACATATTGGACCTGGTCATCACCAACATGGGCGACCGGTGTCCCACACCAGAGGTCAACCCCTCACTGGTTAGATCTGACCATAAACAAATCACTTTGGATATCCATATTCCGCCCCCACCCCCAGACAAGAAAGCCAGCATTAAAAACTTTTCAAAAGCAAACTTCACGTTACTTAAGACAGAGGTGGAAAGTTTCAAAGCCCCCATGCTGAAGGATAGCACTGTCCAAAACTGCAAAATCCTTTACTAATGCATTCTACGGGCAGCTACAAGAATGCATGGATCGTGCCATCCTAAGCAAAACCAAGACTCACTCCTCCGAGGAAAGGAAACCAGTCTGGTGGACTCCTGCTAGCTATACAATAGGAGGAAACTAGTACAGAAAAGAGTAAAATCCCAAGAAGGGAAGACTTCCCTGATCAGTATCAGCAAGAAACTACAATCCCTCATAAAATCATTCAAGGCGAGCTTTGAAAGAAAAAATGCCAAGGACTCCAAAGATAACCACAAGGCATTCTTTAGCTATGTCAAGAATCTAAGTGGCAATGCTCAGATTTGCTCGGAGTTAGTGCAGAATGGCACAAAATACACTGAACCGACCGATATCACCAACATCCTGGCAGACAGGTTCAGCACAAACCTCACCCCCCTCTCACCCCCAAAAGGACCCATAACCATACCAGAAAAATGTAGAGTCCCTGAAATCACAGACACTCGGGTTAAAACAGCCCTCTCCAAAGCCATAAACTCAGCATCAATGGGACCAGATGGTGTCCCAGGCTGCATCCTACACAAGCTCAGACGAACTAACCCCTCACCTAAACATACTGTTCAAACTCAGCCTCTCCACAGGCTACATACCCATAGAGTGGTGCACAGCAACGCTTATTCCACTCCACAATGGTGGAGCCACAAAAGACCCCAGGTACTATTGCCCAATAAGCCTGATGAGCTTGGTCTGCAAGGCGATGGAGGCATCATCATGGAACTCATTAACAGAGACAGTGGGAACCTCCAAACACTGGACCCTACCCAGTTTGGCTTTGTTAAGGGCAGATCATGCCTCCTAAACCTGGTGGACTTCTTTGAGACCGTTACCAAGGCTATAGACGAGGAAAAGGTGGTACACGCAGCCTACCTAGACCTCTCTAAGGCCATCAACATCATTCCCCAACTTGGTATTATAGACAAGTTCATCAGCCTGAACATAAACCCCTACGACACAAGATGGGTTGCCAACTGGCTCATGGACAGAACCCACATGGTGAGAGTTGCGGGAGCTAGGTCAGTCTCTAAACCGGTTACAAGTGGTGTTCCCCAGGGCTCAGTCCTAGGATCCCTCCTGTTTGGCAAATACTTCTTAGAGGTACAGGCAAGCACAGGAGGACTATGGCTGACCAAGTTCGCAGACGACTGCAAACTAGGGGCTATAATTGACTCTCCGGCTGACACAGACATCCTCCAAAACAGTCTCACTGAGACGGACACCTGGTGTCAAAATCATGGCCTCAAGCTAAATGCCAAAAAGTGCATAATTTCTTTGGAAAAAACAAAGTGCCCACAAACTACCACATAGGTGGTAGTCCCCTAAATATGGAAGACGTAATAAGGGATCTGGGGACCCAAGTAGATAGTAATCTCACCTTTGATAATCACATTGCCAAAGTGGTTAGAAAATCCTTCTACGTGGCCCACCTAATCACAAATGGGTTTGCATCCAGATCAAAAGAGGTCATTGTGCCCCTCTACTCATCAGACCCATCTTAGAGTACAACACCCCATTTGGGATGTACCTTACAAGACACCTGCAACAGCTGGAAAGATCACAGAAGTACCTCACCAAAAGGATCAATGGCCTCAAACAGATGCCCTATGCAGCTCGACTAAAGAAACTCCAGTTGTACTCGGTTGCATACCGCCTACACAGAGGTGATCTCTGCCTGACATACAAGGCCATGTCCAACCCAGAATTGATGGGCATGCTCCACCTAAAGAAAACCTTATCCCCTCAAGTCACACACTCTAGGGATCTAAACCTCACCACAACAATAAATAGGATGTGCTGGAGGGATAGATTCCTGTCGCAGAGACTTACCATGCTTTGGAACAAGATCCCAGTAGCTCCTCACTAACACTCCAAAAGAAACCTTGACGAGTGGATGGGAAACAGAAGGTTTACCTCGGGGATCACTTCAGTGGCTCTACTGGACAGAAGGCACAGGGAACTAATCTAAGGGGACGGCGAAAGCCAACACATTCTGGCTAGGCTTATAAATGCCTTTGGGCAGATAGCCTAGTATCCACTTATGAACCTATGATCTGAACAGTACAAAACACTTAATTTCTTGCCAACAAATCTACTGCATCAATCTTTTCACCAATCAGTGACACACCATCTACACAGAAAGCGGACTGTTGCAGGCACCTGAAGCTGATAAAGACTGGGGGGGGGGGTGTGTGACAAGGGCACTTAGTGAACTAAAAAGGAACATTTTTTATAACTATTTGCTACCACAAGATAGGTTCACTTGGAAGACATTTTAAGCTTAGCCAATTCCCTTTTGGTGCTCGAATTAACATTTTCTGATTGGTCTTAGCTATCCCCATGGCAGATAATTGTATATTAGTCCTAGTGAGAACAATTGTGATCATACCGTAGATAATTAGAGGGGGCCATGTAACGGATGCAGCATTTAGGAACTGCCTCTATCTATTAGTGGCATGAGGGGAAATCCTGGAGTATATTTTCTATTACCCATCCGTAGATCCAAGTTGCATTTGAATATGGATGAATGAGCTTTGCTTTATTTTTATGGATAGTCTGTTCTGGAACAGTGGTAGCCTCTGATATACATCCATCTCTCCACAACATTCAGTTTAGATACCTGGACTGAGTATTTCTGATGCCATTTGACTTGCTGATGTTCAGCAAGTCCATCTGTATTATGTTGGAGGATGCTGTGTATGCCAGACATGTCACCTCTAAGCACTCTGTAGGATACTGAGTATAGTAAAAATCTTTGAGGTGGGTCCATGCAAGACCTGCTGTTTAGGACTTGTATTCTTTTAGTACGGTAGCTCTGAAAGTATTCCAATTGTTGCATGGGGCTGGACAGATACATGCCAAAGTGGGCATTATACAAAATGATTGACATAATGAGAGCTTTGTAAAGGGGGACAACAACATCTCTAGATCTAGTCACAATCAATTTGTTTACAAGCTGTGCAATATAGAAAAGCTTTCTTATGACTCTGGGCACATGTTGGGCAAAAGTTAGGTCACTGTACACACAAATTCCCAAATGCCAAACAATTGAATCAGTTCTCAGAGGGCATTGTCATGACTTTGACACCAGTTATTATTTGGGACAAACCTTCCTGCATGATGGTTAAGTCATTTGGGGATTCAATAACTTCTCCTAGCTTGCAGTCATCTCAAACATAGCTGGCCAAAGCTCTTTGGTATTTCCTTTTACTTTTGAGATGTATATGCCAAACAGAAAACGTCTCAGCACCGAATCCTGGGGGACTCCACTGGTGACTGGTCCCTTCCCCTATTTTGATTTCCTACATCCTGTGAGACAAGTTGGCAATGCAGCTGGTGATGCAAGTGTTTGCTCCTACATTATTAATCTTTTGTACTACACCGAGTAGGGGATTGTGTCAAAAGGCTTGGCCAGGTCAAGGTAATGTGGTGTGAACTGTTTTACCTTCATCCATTGCTTTGGTAACAAGAGTAAAGCTTAAAATTTGCCCATGATTTTGAGCCTTTCACACTTTCCTCTGGGCTGTTTTCAAACACATTTTAGGGCCATGCATACATGTATGCATTCCTTCATTCACCTTCCTGATTGTATTAAATTATATTCCTTGTATAATACAGCACACTTGTTAGACTTAAGTTAGAGTGCATTTTAAATTGTTTAAACATTTTTCCAGTAGGCAATGAAACAAAAATGCATTAACCAAGACAAAACTGCCCTATTCAGAACATTTCCATCATAAAGGTCTACCTCCACACACAACTGCATTTTAAATTCTGAACATTTTTCCAGTAGGCAATGAAGCAAAATGCATGCACCAATAATGACAAAACTGCCCTATTCAGAACATTTCCATGATAACAGTCTACTTGTACACACAATATATGTTGCACAGCTTCTTGAACTTATTTTCAATTGGGGGGGGGGGGCAAAAGGCCAAAAACCAGGGACACATTTTAAACATTGTGTGTATAATTTTGGAAAGTTGCTTGCATAAAAAGTTATTATCACCATGAATTTCACTGCCAAGTCTTGAACCCAGAACCTTGTGCACTACAGTCAGAGCAACATACCACTAAGCTACACCAGCAGTTTCTTGAAAGACAGGAAAGCAAACTTAAATGGCTGATCATTTAGTGAATTCAGTTCTCACTTCTCACCATAGCTCTCAACCTCTTAGCATAAAAATACAGAACAAAGCCAATAATAGGGGAATACAGTCCCAAAATAGGGACACATTTCAAATACTGATTTTATAACCTTAGAAAATTGCTAGAATAAAAGGTTTTGTTTTACCAGTCCTGCAAAACCAAAGGAACATAACAATGTGAGGCATAAATTCACAAGTTATGGTGGCTAGGGACTTTAGGCTCTTTTTACTTGTACCCAAGGTACAGGGTTTGAGTCTGTGTACCTCTAGCCACCAGATGTATCATTGTAGAATACATGAAGCTGGAAAGGAAGTGGAGCCCAATGGATGTGGCCCTGGAGCGGCTGCAGAGGCATATGAATGAGGGCATACATCTGGCTGCATGCCTTGGGGACGAGATGCCTGTTGAGCTGTGATTGGTTTGCGCTTTTGTGGCCTAAAAGGCAGCTGTGATTCCACATCAGAATGTACTGGTTGGGGAGGAATGTCAGCATTAGGTGAGAATCTTGAGGTTGTGGTTGTATGGACTGAAACTGTACCTTGCCCTTGCCTCTGTACTGGTGGCTGTGATAGGATAGAGTCCTGAATGATATTTATGGATTGTCCAGTGTCTAATGTAGGGCAGCCTGGCTGGAAGGCTTTGTCAGCTAAATTAACTTGTGGCCAATTAGTTTCTTTAACAGTATAAGCTGTTCCTGGTAAAAGCAGGTGTGTAGCCTATTTTCTGTGATCTTTTTGGTGTAACTTTGGCTGTACTGATCCACGGACTGTGTGTAGTAAATCATATGCTGGTCATTCATGAGAAATGATAGGGGCAGGGCTTTGCAAGGCTTGTTGAGGAATGTTTGTCTCCCTATGTATATTAAAGATGTTTTCATTCGCATGTGTGGCCGTTTTCCCACAGCTGTTGACTGCTGTGAGTACAGATGAAGCAGACTGATCATGTCCAAATGTTGCCTGGTGCTGTGTAGCGATCGGCAGCTCTTTCAAGCTTAAATGAATGTGTTTGAAGTGTGCAAGGCTGTTCTGGAGCTGCTGTAATGCAGAGCGAGGCTGTAATGGCTCACCAACTGTCAAAAGAGCTGATCGCACCTCAGAAATTCCCTGTAGAGTGGATTGAGTCATTATAACGGCTTTTTGTAAAAGCAGACAGTTTTCTTCTTTCACTGCTGCTGTAGAGGCAGTAGTTGTGGAGCCTTGTTGTGGAAAAACATGTAGCAATAGTGCTACGGCCAACAAACTATTTTCTGGAGGTGGAAGATCCTCCATTTCCTCGGACTAATCCAGTAGTTGACATATTTGAGTGTCTCGCATGATCTGGGGGTGTGTAGGGACATTATCATCAGCAGGCAGTCTTCTGACCATTGTTTCCACATCTGGCTCTTGAGTTAACACAGAGAATCGATTTAAGTCTTGAAAATTAGCTGTTGTAGCATCAGAGCTTAATCTCGTAGCAGCCAGCCTGGAGGAAATGTATAGAGAGAGAGACACACACCTCTGCAACAATATGCAGTTTACTTACTCTGATAGACAACAGACTCAATCCTCTGGTAGCATTCAGCTTCTGTCTGTTCCCGCTCCACTCTGCAATTAAATTCTGTCAGTCCAGAAGCAGCAGCTAACCTGCTCCATTACAGGCTTCTGAGAATAAATCCTTTCTGTTTCTGCAGGCAGCAGCTTGAACAAATCTGTGTTCCTGCTCGCAAAACTAAAGGAAATACCTGCGCTGACATCATCGCGGCAGTTGGAGGCGCGGAAAATAAAAGGGCAGAGGTATGGATGATCTGCAGAAGTGGGGGGCTCCCCTCCCCACGCTCTATGGATCCGGCGCCCGTGATCAACTTGCTTTTTTTGAGTGACCCGTCTGTATAACTGCGTTAGCTTTGAAAATGTTTCCACTTCTTACATTTGTGGCATTGCCGACCAAATCTTATACACTTTTCTCTTTTGGACTCATGGTCGGCACCACAATTGTGACAGTTAAAGCTTGATTTGGGTTTTGCTGATTCACCCCTATACTGTACTGAGTAGTGTTTGTTCTGCACTAGATAACCTTGGTTCTGCACTGAGCATGCTCCTTTAACTGAACTGGTCTTGGAATGTGCTAAAAGACCACAGGTTTTACCTGGAAGTCCTGCAGGGGCTGCTGCCACGTGTTTAGGCCTGATTTTGCCTGTCACAAGTTGCATGCTATCTACATTAGCTGTGGAACCTGTTGAAACCATGCTCTTATCACTAGTAAGCATATTTGTGTGCCCCTCTAACTTCATGGATCTGACAAATCTCAGTGGCTTTGCTCAGCGTTAAATCACTGTCACAAAGTAAATTCTTTCTCACAGCAGCATCATTATATCACGCAAGAGTTTGTCCTTTATTAACTCATCTTTTAAATCACCAAACTGACAAGTTTTAGCTTTGTTTCTTAGGTCAGTAATGTAAGCTGCAAAAGTTTCCCCTGATTTCTAATCTCTCATGTAAAACAATTGCCTCCCTAATGTAACATTAGTCTAGAGGTTACACATTTCTCTGAACATGCGCTTCAAACACCCAGGGTCTTCCCTTGATAAAGCCTGCACAACAATACAAGTTTCTCCTTCACCTTCATACACTGCTGGTGCATATACAAATGAACGCTCTCTTTCAATGGCCTCTGATCCTGATGGGTTTAGCAAAATGAATGCCCTGGTGTGTGCATCTTTATCAGAATAAGCTGCTTGTATAAATATATCATACTCTTGCTCAAATATTCATCAGTTCTCTGCAAAATCCTGATCAAATATAAGTGGTTGTGGCTTGCAAAATCCGTCTGCCATATTAACATATCTTAGTGAATACTTTTGCAAATGTACATGAACACTCACTCTTGTACACACACATGCTTGAAATCTATGCCAGTACTTGCAATAGCATGATAAGCCTCTGTATAACTGAACTTTACGAAATAAATCTCCTCTGTATTGCTACACTCTGAAATCACTTTACTGTAAAAGTCACTTGTCTTAAAATTATTTTATTATATGAGCCGTTTATCTTGAAATTATTTGACTGTAAAAATGTATTATAATTTTAAGAAACTTTTCGAATAACTGCATAGTGTGAATAAACTGGGCAATAGAAGCTGAGGGCAAGAAATATTTCGAAGCAACTGTATAAGTGCAATTTGCGTATAAACTGTTTCAAAGTAATTGTACTTTGCGAATGAATTAGCAGAAAAAGCTCAGAGTGAGAAACAATTCAAAATAACTGCACTTTGTGAATAACAGCACTCAAGTACACTGAAATTCCCCAAAATGCCTACACTTTGCCAAATACTTCGTAAAGAGCAAGAAACACACTGCAATGGCAGCACTCTGCGAATAGACACACCCATACATAAAAAACTTCTCGAAATGGCTGTAGTTGACTGCACTTCATGAAATAGTTGCACTTTGCATACAACAAACTCTTTGGAACAAAAATGCACAGTAATAAACACACACTGTAAGCACTTTTACATACTTCAAATAACTCTAGTTATGCAATCCAAGGTCTCAATCAATGCAAAGTAATAGTTTATCCCAAAACACAGTAATTTGCCAAAACACATGCGGTCGCCTTGCTTTACTTATGCTCAATGTGCCTTTTTCTACCCCTTCTGTTATATTCATTTTGCTCATTTAGTCTCTTAATGTGCCCTTTTGTTATATTCATTTTGCTCATTATACTTTCCTGTGCTTGCTTTAACTGTAGACATGCTCATTTTATTGAATAATCTTGTTTCAAACCTTTCCTTTGATTAATGAGCTTTTTTATGCTTTTCATTTGCTTAGTAAATGTTTCTGTGCTGTTCGTTTGCCAACAATACGTTTTGTGCCCTTCTAATGCTCCGTTTTAACTCTTTTAATAAATAAACTTTTTTTGAGTGTTCTCTTTACCTTTAGCTTGCTTCTGGCCCTTTTTTCTCTCAGTTCACTTAGTTTGCTTTCGTTATTATCTCTGCACCTTGAAGAAGAGTCTTCACAATCTTGGTTCTGACACCATGTCACTCACCAGGTCAGGGAGAAACAGGTGAATGTTGTGAGTTCTTGTTCAAGCAGCTTTATTATATACAAACACATTGTAAACTAGGTTAAGTAACTTACTTATAAACAAACTAGCTATCATGCACACAGATGTTAACACTCTGGCTGCACCTTCAAAAAGGCACTAAACATAACACGTGCTAGGAATTTATATGCGCGCGCGCACACACACACACAGACTTAGAAAAGCTTATTAAAGGTACAGCACCCTTCTTATTCTACAAATGTTCTCTTGGAATCCTCGCCTGCATAGGACATATCTCACCTAAGTGAAAGATACCTGACACTTTGAAAAAGACTCTGCAAAGACAAGTAAGTCTAAATATGGAAAAATGTGTATACCCTATAGCCTTGCAATGAGCTGTAAATTGAGCTAGAACACTTTGTGAACACTCCTGGAGTAGTGGATAGCCCAAAAGATAAGGCAGAAAACTGATAATGTGATCCAGACACACAGAGCCTTAAACATCTGAAGTTTGGATGGATTGGAATGTGATAAGCATCTTTTAAACAAAAGGTTACCAAAAAATCTCAAATGAGGAAAAGGGGTGACGGGTTATGAAGTGAAAGCATTTTGAACATGGGCACTATTACATACTATTTTAGGAAAGAAAGGTCCAGAAATGGTGTCCAGAAATTTTCTTTCTTTGGCACAAGAAACATTCTTGAGCAAAAACCTCTTCTCAACTGGAAAACAGAAACTGTTTCTATCACCCCTTGAGAAAGCATGTGCTGAAAGTAAGGAGGGAACAGTGGTTTGATTTGGTGGATGTAAAGTAATTCTTTGTAACCCTGCTAAATCGGTCTCAAGACCCATTTCTCTGAAACAATCTGTTGTCAGAGAGAACTGGAGATACTTTCCGAAAGGAATAAAGGACTGCCAAGGTGAGAAGGGTGGTAAGGTCCCTTACAGTCATGATGACTTATTTGACTGTCATTTGTTCTGAAGGTTTCTGTTTTCTTTTTGGAAAATCCCTGCCATTACTTTTTAAGCATCTTCTTACCGGCAATTTGCTGAGACTGTTTATTTTGTTTCTTGCTAAAATATGACGAAGGAGAAGAAAATCTGTGGAAAATTCTGAGAAGGAGGGATGAAAAATCTGATAGATTACTTATCTTCTTTTTCATTTCTCCAAGTCTTTTGGGTTTCTAATATCATGATGGGAATGGACCCCATTCCTAAGTCAAAGTATGATTAAAGTTCATGAAATTAGTATTATTTCAATTTTTGATGTTAGGTTTTAGTGCTCTTCGCAGCACCCTCAATATGTCCCAGTAATGATGACTTCTGCAACTGATATGGAGTTACATGTATCAGTAACATATACAAGTACGATCGTAAGTTCTTTTTTTTTTTTTTTTTTTTTATAAAACCCGTTGCTCCTACTACTATTAGAACTGTCTGGCTATCCTTCTACCACACTGCTCGTGTTTCTACCTGCAAATCATGGTATTTTATGACTGTCTCTCTGTATGTAAGACACTGGAGTCACTGGGTGTGCAATTTCAATGATCACCGCTACTTTTGTCTTCTTTTCATGCACTGCTATAGCTGGTTTACTCGCATCTTTTTTTTTTTTGAACTGTTGGTAATGAGTGATCCCATGTGATACAAACTTCATCACTTTCTATAATGCTTTGTGGCTCATGTTTTCAATGTTTTTCAGCTACTTCCATATTACAATGTTTGCACAATCCCCAATGCAACAATCTTGCCATATTATTATGCCTTTCAGTATACAGTCCTTCTGCCATTAGTATATCGTAACCAGCAAAAAGATGTGCGACTTTTTCCATTTCTTTTTTACAAAACCTATATTTGTCTGTTTCTCCCACGTGTTCAATGGACTTTGTATACCAATGTGTACATAGTCCACCATCTTGGGCCACCAATGTTAACCTTTTTCTTTTGGTTTAAATTCACCTCTCCTTAAAGGACAACAGGATTCTGTTATTAAATGCTCAACTTCTCAGTCCTTTTTCTCCCTATTTATTGTCCCTGCTATGAATAAACAACACATCATTTAAAATATTTTGACTGACTATTTCTCTCCACTAAAACAGTAACTTACTGTACTGTGGTGGTTTCACTTTCAAAAATACTTTTATTCCACCCTTACTGCACTCTTCAATTCATTGTTGTCATCAAGGCCACTGAATTATAGGTAGTTTTTTGGCCAGTTGCTTCCTAAAACTGACATCACCATGACTGTCCTAAACACCTACCCATGCTGTGATGTCACAGTTCCCTGGTCCTTCCCACATACAGAAAGTAAAGGCTAGAACAAGGAAACCGTACATGAGTCAAGTCTCCTACTGTGAGCAGTCAACCACAGCAGGTAACAGCTCAAATTACCCTTACCACTTTGACAACTAGGGAAGTTAGTGTGAAGGGGGATGGGAGAAAATTAGTAGAATTCAGGCTTCACAAAAATGCAGTTTGTGCAGACTAGAGAAGTTGTGACTGCAGCTGAGCTACAAAATATAAGTATCATCTTGATTTTTTTTTTGATTATTTTTACAGATTACTGTTTTTACAATTTAATATATATAAAGCACTTTGGCTATTCAGTATCTTCACAAATCCTTATCTGTTTAAAAACTTTCATTTGTCTCTAGTGCTTGCTGTCTTGTAGGCTATTGTGTAAACTGAAACATTTCCTCTGTGTAATTATCTCTTGGCTAGTGGGTGCTGGTCCTTTTGGGTTCTTGTAAAAAAAAAAAAAAAAAAGTTTCTGTCTTTTGCACACAGTGCAGACTAGAGAAGTTGTGACTGCAGCTGAGCTACAAAATATAAGTATCATCTTGATTTTTTTGATTATTTTTACAGATTACTGTTTTTACAATTTAATATTTATAAAGCACTTTGTCTATTCAGTATCTTCACAAATCCTCATCTGTTTAAAAACTTTCATTTGTCTCTAGTGCTTGCTGTCTTGTAGGCTATTGTGTAAACTGAAACATTTCCTCTGTGTAATTATCTCTTGGCTAGTGGGGGCTGGTTCTTTTGTGTTCTTGTAAAAAAAAGTTTCTGTCTTTTGCACACAGTGCAGACTAGAGAAGTTGTGACTGCAGCTGAGCTACAAAATATAAGTATCATCTTGATTTTTTTTGATTATTTTTACAGATTACTGTTTTTACAATTTAATATATATAAAGCACTTTGTCTATTCAGTATCTTCACAAATCCTTATCTGTTTAAAAACTTTCATTTGTCTCTAGTGCTTGCTGTCTTGTAGGCTATTGTGTAAACTGAAACATTTCCTCTGTGTAATTATCTCTTGGCTAGTGGGGGCTGGTTCTTTTGTGTTCTTGTAAAAAAAAAAAAAAAAGTTTCTGTCTTTTGCACACAGTGCAGACTAGAGAAGTTGTGACTGCAGCTGAGCTACAAAATATAAGTATCATCTTGATTTTTTTTGATTATTTTTACAGATTACTGTTTTTACAATTTAATATATATAAAGCACTTTGTCTATTCAGTATCTTCACAAATCCTTATCTGTTTAAAACTTTCATTTGTCTCTAGTGCTTGCTGTCTTGTAGGCTATTGTGTAAACTGAAACATTTCCTCTGTGTAATTATCTCTTGGCTAGTGGGGCTGGTTCTTTTGTGTTCTTGTAAAAAAAAAAAAAAAAAAGTTTCTGTCTTTTGCACACAGTGCAGACTAGAGAAGTTGTGACTGCAGCTGAGCTACAAAATATAAGTATCATCTTGATTTTTTTTTTGATTATTTTTACAGATTACTGTTTTTACAATTTAATATATATAAAGCACTTTGTCTATTCAGTATCTTCACAAATCCTTATCTGTTTAAAACTTTCATTTGTCTCTAGTGCTTGCTGTCTTGTAGGCTATTGTGTAAACTGAAACATTTCCTCTGTGTAATTATCTCTTGGCTAGTGGGGGCTGGTTCTTTTGTGTTCTTGTAAAAAAAAAAAAAAAAGTTTCTGTCTTTTGCACACAGTGCAGACTAGAGAAGTTGTGACTGCAGCTGAGCTACAAAATATAAGTATCATCTTGATTTTTTTTTGATTATTTTTACAGATTACTGTTTTTACAATTTAATATATATAAAGCACTTTGTCTATTCAGTATCTTCACAAATCCTTATCTGTTTAAAACTTTCATTTGTCTCTAGTGCTTGCTGTCTTGTAGGCTATTGTGTAAACTGAAACATTTCCTCTGTGTAATTATCTCTTGGCTAGTGGGGGCTGGTTCTTTTGTGTTCTTGTAAAAAAAAAAAAAAAAGTTTCTGTCTTTTGCACACAGTGCAGACTAGAGAAGTTGTGACTGCAGCTGAGCTACAAAATATAAGTATCATCTTGATTTTTTTATTATTTTTACAGATTACTGTTTTTACAATTTAATATATATAAAGCACTTTGTCTATTCAGTATCTTCACAAATCCTTATCTGTTTAAAACTTTCATTTGTCTCTAGTGCTTGCTGTCTTGTAGGCTATTGTGTAAACTGAAACATTTCCTCTGTGTAATTATCTCTTGGCTAGTGGGGGCTGGTTCTTTTGTGTTCTTGTAAAAAAAAAAAAAAAAAAGTTTCTGTCTTTTGCACACAGTGCAGACTAGAGAAGTTGTGACTGCAGCTGAGCTACAAAATATAAGTATCATCTTGATTTTTTTTGATTATTTTTACAGATTACTGTTTTTACAATTTAATATATATAAAGCACTTTGTCTATTCAGTATCTTCACAAATCCTTATCTGTTTAAAAACTTTCATTTGTCTCTAGTGCTTGCTGTCTTGTAGGCTATTGTGTAAACTGAAACATTTCCTCTGTGTAATTATCTCTTGGCTAGTGGGGGCTGGTTCTTTTGTGTTCTTGTAAAAAAAAAAAAAAAGTTTCTGTCTTTTGCACACAGTGCAGACTAGAGAAGTTGTGACTGCAGCTGAGCTACAAAATATAAGTATCATCTTGATTTTTTTGATTATTTTTACAATTTAATATATATAAAGCACTTTGTCTATTCAGTATCTTCACAAGTCCTTATCTGTTTAAAACTTTCATTTGTCTCTAGTGCTTGCTGTCTTGTAGGCTATTGTGTAAACTGAAACATTTCCTCTGTGTAATTATCTCTTGGCTAGTGGGGGCTGGTTCTTTTGTGTTCTTGTAAAAAAAAAAAAAAAGTTTCTGTCTTTTGCACACAGTGCAGACTAGAGAAGTTGTGACTGCAGCTGAGCTACAAAATATAAGTATCATCTTGATTTTTTTGATTATTTTTACAGATTACTGTTTTTACAATTTAATATATATAAAGCACTTTGTCTATTCAGTATCTTCACAAATCCTTATCTGTTTAAAACCTTTCATTTGTCTCTAGTGCTTGCTGTCTTGTAGGCTATTGTGTAAACTGAAACATTTCCTCTGTGTAATTATCTCTTGGCTAGTGGGGCTGGTTCTTTTGTGTTCTTGTAAAAAAAAAGTTTCTGTCTTTTGCACACAGTGCAGACTAGAGAAGTTGTGACTGCAGCTGAGCTACAAAATATAAGTATCATCTTGATTTTTTTTTTGATTATTTTTACAGATTACTGTTTTTACAATTTAATATATATAAAGCACTTTGTCTATTCAGTATCTTCACAAATCCTTATCTGTTTAAAAACTTTCATTTGTCTCTAGTGCTTGCTGTCTTGTAGGCTATTATGTAAACTGAAACATTTCCTCTGTGTAATTATCTCTTGGCTAGTGGGGCTGGTTCTTTTGTGTTCTTGTAAAAAAAAAAAAAAAAAAAGTTTCTGTCTTCTGCACACAGTGCAGACTAGAGAAGTTGTGACTGTAGCTGAGCTACAAAATACAAGTATCATCTTGATTTTTTTTTATTATTTTTACAGATTACTGTTTTTACAATTTAATATATATAAAGCACTTTGTCTATTCAGTATCTTCACAAATCCTTATCTGTTTAAAAACTTTCATTTGTCTCTAGTGCTTGCTGTCTTGTAGGCTATTATGTAAACTGAAACATTTCCTCTGTGTAATTATCTCTTGGCTAGTGGGGGCTGGTTCTTTTGTGTTCTTGTAAAAAAAAAAAAAAAAAAAAAAAGTTTCTGTCTTTTGCACACAGTGCAGACTAGAGAAGTTGTGACCTGAGCTACAAAATATAAGTATCATCTTGATTTTTTTTGATTATTTTTACAGATTACTGTTTTTACAATTTAATATATATAAAGCACTTTGTCTATTCAGTATCTTCACAAATCCTTATCTGTTTAAAAACTTTCATTTGTCTCTAGTACTTGCTGTCTTGTAGGCTATTGTGTAAACTGAAACATTTCCTCTGTGTAATTATCTCTTGGCTAGTGGGGGCTGGTTCTTTTGTGTTCTTGTAAAAAAAAAAAGTTTCTGTCTTTTGCACACAGTGCAGACTAGAGAAGTTGTGACTGCAGCTGAGCTACAAAATATAAGTTTCATCTTGATTTTTTTTTATTATTTTTACAGATTACTGTTTTTACAATTTAATAAATATAAAGCACTTTGTCTATTCAGTATCTTCACAAATCCTTATCTGTTTAAAAACTTTCATTTGTCTCTAGTGCTTGCTGTCTTGTAGGCTATTGTGTAAACTGAAACATTTCCTCTGTGTAATTATCTGTTGGCTAGTGGGGGCTGGTTCTTTTGTGTTCTTGTAAAAAAAAAAAAAGTTTCTGTCTTTTGCACACAGTGCAGACTAGAGAAGTTGTGACTGTAGCTGAGCTACAAAATATAAGTATCATCTTGATTTTTTTTTTATTATTTTTACAGATTACTGTTTTTACAATTTAATATATATAAAGCACTTTGTCTATTCAGTATCTTCACAAATCCTTATCTGTTTAAAAACTTTCATTTGTCTCTAGTGCTTGCTGTCTTGTAGGCTATTGTGTAAACTGAAACATTTCCTCTGTGTAATTATCTCTTGGCTAGTGGGGGCTGGTTCTTTTGTGTTCTTGTAAAAAAAAAAAAAAAAAGTTTCTGTCTTTTGCACACAGTGCAGACTAGAGAAGTTGTGACTGCAGCTGAGCTACAAAATATAAGTATCATCTTGATTTTTTTGATTATTTTTACAGATTACTGTTTTTACAATTTAATATATATAAAGCACTTTGTCTATTCAGTATCTTCACAAATCCTTATCTGTTTAAAAACTTTCATTTGTCTCTAGTGCTTGCTGTTTTGTAGGCTATTGTGTAAACTGAAACATTTCCTCTGTGTAATTATCTCTTGGCTAGTGGGGGCTGGTTCTTTTGTGTTCTTGTTAAAAAAAAAAAAGTTTCTGTCTTTTGCACACAGTGCAGACTAGAGAAGTTGTGACTACAAAATATAAGTATCATCTTGATTTTTTTTAATTATTTTTACAGATTACTGTTTTTACAATTTAATATATATAAAGCACTTTGTCTATTCAGTATCTTCACAAATCCTTATCTGTTTAAAAACTTTCATTTGTCTCTAGTGCTTGCTGTCTTGTAGGCTATTTTGTCCCACCCTCCCTCCCTGTTGGTGTCTTGCTCTTATACTTGGTGGCTTTGCAGTTGCCCACCCCTATTGTGACACACCTCCCAGTCTAGTGCCATTAGCTCATTCTGCCTAATACAGAGAGAACATTTGATAAGGCCTTCTGTTCCTCCTTTTTCCCTTTCAAAAAGTAAAACAAAACTTTTTTTTTTCTCTTTCGCCTGAACCTTCTTGTGTTCTGGCTGTCCTTCTCAAACATTTTGGAAATATACAGTATATTTCAGAGCATTTGTTATAACTTTATTTGCTATAACTGATTTAAGTATTTTTTCTGGCTTTTTGATTATGTACTGCTTAGCGACTGCATTTTCACCTGTTTATACAGCTCTGCATTCTATTTAAACTGTTTTTGTGTTGATTAACTGTTTTGCACTTTGAAAAGGTTAGTTGTTGCTTAATTTTACCTGTAGGCTAACACACTCAAGTGCGCTAGCCGCTTAAAAGCATTTATAGCATTTACTGTCTGTTTTTCCTCTGTTTTCTGCAAAAAAAAAAAAAAAATCTTGTTTTCCCGCCTTACTGAACTAGAATAGTCCAGTCTTCAGAGTTTGCTGATCTCTGGGCTTTGTCTTGGTTCCTGTGCTATTCCATATCCTTATTTGGATAAAAGGAAGCGTCTTTGTTCACCAGTGGGAGTGGGGAGCACTGAGCGGCCTATTTGTCCCTAGAGGAGTGGTTCCAGCCAGAAACTTGTAGTCTATTGGCCATTTTGGGTCAATTCCTAGCTCTTTTCAGCCCCTGTAATAAAGCCGCTTTTTCGCTTGTATTCAACTCATCACAGCTCCTCGTGGTGTACTGCAGAGTTCTACAAGCAGCAGAGAGCAAAAGAGTGACTTTTTCCTGATTTAAGTATTTTTCTGGCTTTTGATTATTTACTGCTTAGCAACTGCTTTTTCGCCTGTTTATACAGCTCTGCCTTCTATTTAAACTGTTTTTTGTGTTGATTAACTGTTTTGCACTTTTAAAAAAGTTATTTGTTGCTTAATTTTACTTGTAGGCTAACACACTCAAGTGCGCTAGCCGCTTAAAAGCATTTATAGCATTTACTGTCTGTTTTCTTCTGTTTTCAGCAAAAAAAAACAAACAAAAAAATCTTGTTTTCCCGCCTTACTGAACTAGAAAAGTCCTGTCTTCACAGTTTGCTGATCTCTGGGCTTTGGCTTGGTTCCTGTGCTATTCCATATCCTTATTTGGATAAAGGGAAGCTTCTTTGTTCACCAGTGGGACTGGGAGCACTGAGCAGCCTATTTGTCCCTAGAGCAGTGGTTCCAGCCAGAAACTTGTAGTCTATTGGCCATTTTGGGTCAATTCCTAGGTCTTTTCAACCCCTGCTATAAAGCCCACTTTACAGCGCTTTTGCGTGGTTTAGCGGAGTTGCCCATAGAGCACCATCGGGCAGCGCCGGTTAAACAAGGTTAAACTATTTCTGGCTCCGTAAAGTCTGCTCTTCAATTTTTCCCTTAGAACTTCTCTACTTGCAATCTAAACAGTCTATTCTCTATCTCAATAGCTCAGCACTTGCTCCTAAAGCATTTTATATAGGTAAAGTACTTGTATACTAAACAAAGTACTACATTAGCCTAGAATCCCTTGAATACCCATTTCCCTATAGGTCCCTTCTGACTCAGTTACACAGCAAACTTTTCACTTTTTCTAGCATGTCAAGGGTCAGTTGCTAGCGTCCTCTCCTGTTCAGCTGGTGAATCTGGGCATCTTGAGGCAATGTTACAATTGCCTCATGTACACAGACAACCCACTCCTTCTCCCACAAAACACAAATACATGTGAGAGATGCAACTATATAGCCAAACTGGAGGCTGAGATCTCTCAACTCAGGACTGGCAAGACCAGACAGGAGGAGAAGGAAACCACGCACACCACAAACCCAGTTTCACATAGAACTATCACAACTGCAAAACAAACACAAACACACAAAGACATACTCGGAGGCACTGATCAAAATTCTACCAAAACTACAGAGGCCTCCAAAGCAGACACCCAAGCAACTGCCACCTCAAGACATAAGACATGCAACACACAGTTCTCAAAGTCAGTGTGCTAAACAGTCACAGCCCTTAAGGCCAAACACAATGCCAGACACACTTGTTATAGGTGACTCCATAGTCAGACACACTGACGTCCCTCTCACCAGACTGAACAAGGAAAAGATCACAGTTAGCTGCCTGTCAGGCGCTAGAATCCGCCACATAACACAAGCACTCAGGTCACTCCACAGCAAGTACAAGTATGACTCAGTCATTGTCCATGCCGGTGTGAACGACCTGAGACGTACCTCCCTGGACTACATGAAAGAGACATAGAGGAGCTCTCAGATTATGTAGCCCAGGCGGTATGACCCTGACCCTGAGCAGTATCCTACCCTCACCAAGAATGATGCCACAATACAGAGACAAAATGATCAGCTTTAATAACTGGCTTAATTACTGGTGTCATTCTAAGGGGATCCAATGTCTGTCTGCCTGGGATGACATGCTTGACAAGCCACGCTGCTTCAAGGGATGGCTTGCACCTGTCACCCTGGGCTTCGGATATTGGCAAAGGCTCTTGCTACCCCCATAGTGCCTTTTTAGGCAAGGCTCAAATGATAAACCTACCCCTAGAAAACAAAAATGGAGAAAAACTAAGGGTAATACTGCTCAATGCCAGAAGTCTAAACCTCAAGATGCACGCCTCGAAGCCCTCCTCAGTATGGAGAACATTGATGTTTGTGCTGTGACTGAAACCTGGTTCAAGGCTCCTGAGAGCACCCCAGCACTATCAGGTTATACCTCATATCATGCGTTCGGCCCCAAAATCCGGACCGAACCACAAAAGGAGCGGGAGTATCCATATTCATAAAGGATACCCACACCTCCAGGTTAGTGGCAACGCACGAAGCATCGGAGACCATCCAGGTGCAATTAACCATAGGTAAAACTGCCCTACAGTTTGTAACATGCTACAGACTACCTTCTCAAACTCAGGAAACCCACACAGCCTTCCTGAAGACACTGGAGAGTATAAATGTCTCTCCAAACAACATCATATTGGGTGACTTCAACTACCCAAACATAGACTGGGAACATTACTCAAGCCCCAACACCCTAGCCCAAAGGTTCCTTGAGTTCATAAACTCAAATGCTATCGAACAACTAGTCACCATTCCCACAAGAGGAGAAAATATACTAGACCTGATCATCACAAACATGGGGACAAAATGCTCCACACCGGAAGTATATCCCTCATTGGTGAGATCAGACCATAAATTAATCTCACTGGAGATCCACATCCCGCCCCCACCCCCAGCAAAACCACAGTGAAGAACTTCTCAAAAGCAAACTTCACACTTCTTAAGACTGGAGTGGTATCCTTCAAGGCCCCCGAGCCAGTGGAAACCACAACCCACGCTGCTGAAACCCTTACAAATGCCTTCTACGAGCACCTCCAGGAATGCATGGATCAAGCAATCCCTAATAAAATCAAGACCCTTTCCACCAAAGGCAGGCCCGGTCTGGTGGACTCCAGCCATAAACAAACTCTACAACAAGAGGAGAAAGCTACTACATGACAGAGCAAAATCCTTAAATGGGAAGGCATCTCTGATCAATACTAGCAAAAAACTATGATCACTCATAAAATCATCCAAGGCCAACTTTGAGAGAAAAATCGCTAATGACACAAAAGACAATCATAAAGCCTTCTTTAGCTATGTTAGAAACCTGGGTGGAAACTCCCAGATATGCTCAGAATTAGTCCAAAATGATAAAAAATCACTGAACCCACAGACATTGCCAACATACTGGCAGACAGGTTCAGTGCAAATTTCTCCCTCCTCCCCAAAAGGAGAAATATCTATCACACCAGAGTCTAGGCTCCCAAACATCTCAGATGCCCAGGTGAGAGCTGCTCTCTCTAAAGCAAAAACACAGCATCAATGGGACCGGACGGTGTCCCCGGATGTGTGCTACACGAACTCAATGAGGAACTAAACCCACACATAAGGCTGCTGTTTAATCTTAGCCTTACTACAGGATACGTACCAAAGAATGGCGTACGGCAACTGTGGTCCCACTCCACAAAGGCGCTTCACGGACCCTGAAATTACCGCCCCATAAGCTTGACGAGCCTTGTCTGCAAAGCTATGGAGAGGATCATAATGGAACTCATAAATAAAGACATTGGGGACCTACAGACACTGGATCCTACCCAATTTGGCTTTGTGAAGGGCAGATCCTGCCTCTTGAACTTGGTCGACTTTTTCAAACAGTCACTAAGGCCATTGATGAGGGTAAGGCAGTTCACACAGCCTACCTTGACCTAGCAAAAGCGTGACACAATACCCCACTCGGGCATCATAGAAAAGCTCACCAGCTTAGATGTAAACCCATATGTCACAAGATGGGTTGCAAACTGGCTCAAGGACAGAACACACAGGGTTAGAGTTGCTGGTGCCATGTCAGACTCTAAGCCGGTCACGAGCGGTGTCCCACAGGGCTCAGTCCTGGGCCCCTGCTTGTTCGGCATTTATTTTTCTGAAGTGCAGGCAAACATAGAGGGATTGTGGTTGACAAAATTTGCAGATGACTGCAAACTGGGCACCATAATTGACACTCCATCAGACACAGACATCCACCAGAAAGGTCTCATAGAAATGGATAACTGGTGCCAGAGCCATGGCCTTAAGCTAAATGCCAAAAATGTATAGTCATACCCTTTGGGAAAAACAAGGTAACCCCTAATTACCACATAGGTGGTAATCCATTAAACACGGAAGAAGTTATCAGGGACCTGGGGACCCAAGTTGACAGTAACCTCTCTTTTGACACTCACATTGCCAAAGTGGTTAGGAAGACCTTCTACATTGCCCACCTGATCATGAAGGGATTCACATCCAGATCAGGAGAGGTCATTGTACCCCTGTACTCTTCACTTATCAGACCAATGATTGAGTACAACGCCCCATTCGGAATGTACCTTACCCGACACCTGCAGCAGTTGGAAAGACCCCAAAAGTTCCTCACCAAAAGGATAAAGGGGCTCAAACATATGTCATACGATGCCCGACTGAAGAAACTCCAGCTCTATTCAGTCGCATACCGTCTGCTCAGAGGTGATCTGTGCCTGACATACAAGGCCATGTCCAACCCGGAATTAATGGACATGCTCCACCTCAAAAAATCCAAATCCACCAGAGCCATGAGAGCAAGAGACTTAAACCTCAACATGGATATAAATAGGACGTGCTGGAGGGACAGATTTATCACCCAGAGACTCCCTACACTATGGAACAGAATCCCAGTCCATGTGAGGCAGAGCCCCTCATTGACTCTGTTCAAGAGAAATCTTGACGAGTGGATGGGAGATCGTAGGTTTACCCCGGGAATCATCTCTGTATCACTGCTGGACAGAGGCACAGCAAATTAATGGGTATAGTATTCTCATCCTAAGGGGTGGTGAAAGCCACACACACTCTGGCTGGGCTTATAAATGCCCTAGGGCAGATAGCCTAGTATGAACCTATGAACCTATAAAAGAAGCAGCAGTAAAAAGCACTTTGGAAGTCTGTTCTGTGGCATTTACACTGTGTGTGTTTTAAGTACTAATTGAACAGCATGAAATGTTACTTAAAACAAATCCTGTTGTGTTTTATTAAAGTACTGAAACTTTGGTTGGTCTGCATTTTTCATTCCTCGACCTTATTGCTGATTGTGAATTTTGCTGATTCCTGTTTTACTTTCTTGGTTAATTAAAACTACCTGACTTAAAGACAGCAGTGTATACACACAAAATTAATGCAATGACAGAAGCTTTAGGAAGACAGAGGCCTGCATGATGCAACTTTTTACAGTCGAGCACTGTATTTCGAGATACTTAGAGGCAGACTAAACAATCAGAATTATATCAAGATGCCAGACCCCATGTGGTCAGACTCAGAAATGATGTATAAAAATACTTAAAAAACTGTAAATACTGCCAGAGTGGTGTTAAAATGTAGGAAACACAAAACCATGATGAAATAACCATGTTTTTTGAGTCTGTGGGTGCAGTTCTCCTCTAACCATTGCTGCATTTGATCCTGATCAATATGAGGTTGTTCCAAGACTTTTCTGTACTTGCAACTATATTTATGCATTTTCCATACTTCTTGTCTTCTCATCTGACCCTTCACCTTAAACGCTTTTTGTTTTTGGCACATTCACTTGCTGCCTGATCTTTATCTACTTCTGGTTTGATTTGATTCCAGTTTGACACTGACATACTTCTGCTAAACTAAGCAGGGAAGTTACCATAGACTTATTCTCCTCAGATTTTAAAACTTTCACTACATTTGTGTCTTTTAAGGTCAGCAGATATGCAGTCCAACGACTGCAAATCCATACATGTAAGAGATATCTGCTTAACCCTGTCATCACAGTTTTTTTATAACCTCTGCTGTACAGGGTCCAAAAACTAAACCTCTATCTAAAGGAGAATTCAAAATCTTGTTTTCACAACTTCTGTGAGATTCTGAGAATGCAGTCAGGCAAACCTTCTCAGTATAGTAACGGTGGTAACAGCCCACGACGTAGTATCTAGAGTCATAAATACTGAGTAGTGACCACAAAAACTCAAGAAACTAAACCACACAAAGCAAATTTATTTATTTATTTATTTAACATTTGATGACCGGAAAAGTCAACTAGGACACAGCCTATTTTCAGCAGAGGCCTGAGGAGAAACACCAGATGCATGTCTTTAGATTTTGATATTTCTCACAGGAAGAAACCGTAGATAAAACATTTCTCATACTTTCAAAATTTACTTAGAATAAACAGCCTGACAATTAAAAATTCTAAAAATTAAAGTTGCATAAGCATACACTTTTTCCCCAAACGTAATTGTTTTATCATCTTTGTCAGAAGGGGAAGGATTAGAATTAACAAAATGATTGGCAACAAATGGATTAACTAAAGCTATTGCTGCTTGGTCAGGTCTGGGACAGGTGTATAGAAATTTGAAAGATCGGGTAAGTTTGTACATTCTATCTGCTTTTTAGGTGCAACAGGCTGGCTATCAGGGAAACCACAGACTGTGACAGACATATCCTCAAATGATGATAGCACTAGGGGAGTATAAGGGGGTTCTGGGAATTCAGTTGTAACAACTCAACAGTATTTTTCTGAGGGACTAAGAAACTTCTCCCACTGAAAACACTGGCACACCATGGAATGTCTCCAAGAAAGAGAATCCCTCTCAAGTTTGAATCAGAAAACTAAGGAGAAAATCCTGCATTTGTCCCATCACATCCCTCTCTAAATTCAATTACCTGAATATCTTCAGTAAAAGGAGAATCAATTTTTCTTTTACCAGAAAACACCTGATAAGAAGGGTCAATAGCTTGTATAAGACCCTGAGTCAGAATTATTAGCTACCGCTATCCATTGAAACAAGAGCATACAGGTTTAGTTTTCTGCTTCTTTTTGACAGGAAAGTTTGGACAAACAGGATTATTAATGGAAGCAACAGCTTTCCACAGGATGGCATAATATTCTGGATTAGCAGGAGCACTTTTCCTGCCCTTCCTCCCAATACTGAAAAAAGTTTTTCTCCTTATCCACTGAAGGGACCCCAAAGGCCAGATATCGTAGCTAACCACCAGTCCATAGAGACTGCATGGACAACACTAGAGGAATCTGGGGAAAAAGTTGAGCGGTCTGAGGAACTGACTTTGGTCACAGCAGAGTCACTTACGTGTCTGAGGCAAATTGCTAGCCTATGGTGGTGGCAAAGGCGGTTTTCTTTTTGTGGCTGGAAGGAGGACTGACCTCACAGGTATATACATGGGGGGCCTTTATAAGCCTAGCAGCATAACCCAACCCAACTGTGTCTTCTTGTAATATGTGCATCTTAACTGGAGAGGGATGTTTATTTAGGGAATGTTTAATGTTGGCCTCTGTCTATAAGAGACATGGGAGCTAGACCAGGAATGAATTTATGATTACTTATCCAATGGTCAAGGTTATGTTTGAATAGGGTTATGAATAGAATCTGCTTTACATGGATAGGGAGCCTGTTCCAGAGCACGGGGATCTTTTGACATGCGTCTGTCTCACCAGCATGCTCTATTTATGCTACAAGCAAAGTTCAGATACCTGGATCGAGTGTTTCTAGTACTGCTCATTTTGCAGATGTGCAAAAGCTCCATCAGGGCTTGATCTAAAGATGCCTTACATGCCAACCACAGACTGCCTCTCAACAACCTGTATGAGACTGAGTATAGAGACAGGGCTCTAAGGTGATCTGTAGTGGGACAATGTGTTAATACCATGGATTCTCTTGATGAGGAACATCTGTGAACGCACCAACAATTACGTATGCCTAACAGGTACATGCCAAAGTAGGCATTGTACTCAATGATGGGTCTGATAGGGGTTGAGTAGAATGGTACTATAAAGATGAGTTGTATAAGAGTTTACCATAACCTTAGATGCCCCTCTCTTCCATGTTGCAGTATTCATAAAGTACAGTTTTGTACCTACCATAAATGTAGATGTCCGAACAGGATAGCATCTGCAGTCATAACAAATGGGTTGTCCTGTCGTCAGGCAGCCCTTCGGTCGGCCGGATTCCAAAGTCTGGGTCTGGCCTCGGCTGGTGTCGCACTTCACCCGACGTCATCTCTCCTGGTCTTCGGGTATAAAGGCATCAGCCGACGCCATTTTCCTCAGTGTTTCTTGCCCCAGATGCCAGTTGCCCTCTTGGAAAACTAAATTTTGGATAAATGCCAATGTTTCCAAAATAGTACATGGCAAACACAAAAATATGCATGTATATACATATATACATTCAAATACACCATAAGAGATCCCCCCCCTAGCTAGCTATTAGGAGGGTAAATACTCTAGGAGTACCACAGAGGGGAAGGAGGGTGGGTAATCCTGACTGCAGATGCTATCCTGTTCGGACATCTACAATTATGGTAGGTACAAAACTGTACTATGTCCTTCAAGGATGCATCTGCAGTCATAACAAATGGGTAGAATACCATAGCCAAACTAGGGGAGGAGGAAGAAGAATTATGGTGTAGTTAGGATCCCTTGCAAGACAGCAGTGGCAAACCCTGCTCGGGATCTAGAGTATAGAGGTAAGTTGTAATGCTTGGCAAATGTATGCACGGAGGTCCAAGTAGCCGCCTCAATAATGTCCTTGGTAGCCACTCCTCGTAAGAAAGCTGTGGCAGTGGCTGTAGCCCTTGTAGAGTGAGGTCTTATGTTCTGTGGAATTTGCTTTCCATGGTAGGAGTAACAGAATCTTATGCAATTTCCTATCCATTTAGAGATTGTCTGTTTGGAAATTGTTTTTCCTTCCCTTCCTGTTGCATAGGCTACTAAAAGCTGGTCAGTTTTTCTGTTACCTTTGGTTCTGTCCAGGTAGTAGCGTAACTGTCTATGTACATCCAAGGTATGCAGCAGTCTTTCCCCCTTGTTCTGTGGATTGGGAAAGAAGGTAGGTAGGTGGATTGCCTGGTTTAGAGATACTCTGGATACCACCTTAGGCATAAATGTAGGATTAGTTCTCATGGACACTCTATCTTGATGGAAGATTAGGAAGGGTTGTACTGCCATTAAGGCTTGTAGTTCGAAATCCTTCTTGCTGAAGTAATTGCCAGTAGGAAAGCAGTTTTCCATGATAGGTGTTGAAGATCTGCTGTTGCTGCTGGTTCAAATGGAGGGAGTGTCAATTTTTCTAGCACAAAGTTCAAGTCCCATGCTGGTAATGGTGGTTTCCTAGGAGGTTTTACATTCTTGATTCCTCTGAGGAACTGCCTGAGTAGAGGCTGTGAGAAGACAGGGGGATCGAAGCTGTATTCTGCAGAAATAGCTGATGCATGTATCTTGATGGAGGAATAGGACAGGCCTGTATGTAGAAGCTCTGCCAAGTACTCCAGGATGTTAGCAATGTCTATCTTTGACACATCTTTTCCTCTTTCAGTACTCCAAATGACAAACCTTTTCCATTTTCCTGCATAGTTCCTTCTTGTTGAAGGTCTGTGGGCTTCAAGGATAATGTCTTTCACCCTTTGGGATAAATCTGGGTTAGTTGCTGTTATGTGATGTTCCAGGCAGTGAGTTGCAGAGTTTTTAAGTTTGGATGCATGATGTTGTAGTTGTTCTGAGTTAACATCAAAGGCATCAGAGGTAGTGTCCACGTTCTCCTCCGAGACATGCTCCTCAGCAATGGATACCAGTGTTGTCTTGGCCAATTTGGAGCTATCAGAATTATCCTTGGACGTTCCTCTTTGATTTTCAGTAGTACCTTGTGCATCAAAGGAAGAGGTGGAAATGCATATGCTGTCAGGCCTTTCCAACTGAAGGATAGAGAGTCCACCTTCCATGCTAGTGGGTGGTATGTCCTTGTGCAGAATTTCTTGAGCTGGTGATTGAGTGGGGATGCGAATAGGTCTATTTGTGGCATTCCCCATTTCTTTGTGATGGCCTTGAAGATGTCCGGGTGTAGCATCCATTCGTGAGCATCCGAGGTGGTTCTGCTTAACATATCTGCTAGGATGTTTTCTTTTCCCGGTACAAATATTGCCTGTAACTGGATGTTGTAGCTCAGAGCCATATTCCAAAGGTCCAGAGTCATTCTGCATAGGGGGTATGAATGAGTGCCTCCCTGTTTGTTGATGTACCACATGACTGTGGTGTTGTCCGTCCTTATCATTAAATGGCCTTCTTTGAGGAATGGTCTGAAATTCTGGATTGCTAGTTTTACTGCCAGCATTTCTTTTTGATTTATGTGCAGGTGCAGCTGTTCTGGAGTCCATAATCCTTGTATGCATTTGTCCAGCATGTGTGCCCCAGCCTAGGTCTGAGGCGTCCGTTGTGATGGTTTGGCTTGCTTGAAAGTTGTGGAAGGGCAAACCTGGGTTTGACTGGCATGCTTGAGCCCACCATAGGAACTCTTGTTTCAGGCATGGTATTAGTGGGATTTCGGTTTCTATGCTGTGCCTGTGTTGAGACCATAAATTCTTTAGGTACCACTGTAGCTTTCTCATATGCAGTCTGGCATGGGGGACCAGGATTATGCATGATGCCATGAAGCCCAAGGCCTGCAGTACTTTTCTTGCTGTTAGTTTGTTCTGCTTTGTTAATGCCAAGAAGTAAAGAGGGAGTTGTTCTTGTTTTTCTGCAGTTAGGAATGCCATCTGTTTTACTGTGTCCAATTCCGCACCCAAGAATGTTCTTGTTTGGGATGGTATCAGTCTTGACTTTTTTAAATTGACTGTGTATCCCAGGGCTTGTAGTAAGCAAATAACTTTTTGTAAGTCTTTTGTCAGCTTGCTTTTGTTGTCCGCTTGTATCAGGCAGTCGTCCAGGTATGGATAAATTTGGATTCCCTGTAGCCTGCAATGAGCGATTACTGATGTCAGGCATTTTGTGAATACTCTGGGCGCAGTAGATAAGCCAAAGGGCAATGCTGAGAATTGATAATGCTCTGATCCTGCAAGAAATCTGAGGTATCTTCTGCAATTTGGTCGTATGGGGACGTGCAGGTATGCCTCCTTGAGATCTAGAGTAACCAGCCAACACTCCTTGCCCAGCATGGGAAGAAGTTGCTGTAGAGTCAGCATTTTGAATTTTGGAACAATGATGAATGTGTTTAAGATGGACAGGTCGAGAATAGGTCTCCAACTTTTCTCTTTTCTTGGTACTAGGAAGAGTCTGGAGTAGAATCCTTTGCCCTGTTCTGTTAGTGGTACTCTTTCCACAGCTCTCATCTTTGTTAATTGAGCTATCTGCTTTAGAGCTTCTGTTTTTTGATTTGGGGGTAGGTTTGGCATTCCTCTTTTTACTGGTAAGGTGTGGAAGTGAAACCTGTAGCCTTGGTCTATGGTCTGCAAAATCCACTTGTCTTTTGTGATATAGTGCCAATTTTTTGAAAATAAAGCTAACTTTCCGCCTAAAGGTGCTGCTATTTGTTCCCTGGTAGGCGGTGTCAGAGCCAAGTCACTGTGATTGTCCTGTTGCAGTGGCAGTGGTTGTGTCTGTGCCTCGCTGGTTATTGCCTTGCCACTGGCGTCCTCTATAGGCACCTCCTCTGGATTGATTTCTGCCTCTGGCACGTCTATTCCTGCCTCTCTGAGATTTTGAGGAGTCTGGAAAGGACCAATTTTTGGAAGGCCAGTTCCTGCTAAACCTTGGGGCTGAACCTGTAAGAAATCCTTAACTGTTTGTACAGATTTTGCCTTCTCTTCCATTTTCTTCATTACCTGCTGAGCAGGAATACCAAATAGACTGGCCTTATCCATAGGAGCATCTAACAGCTTTGCTTTAACATGATCCGGCAAGACCTGTTCTTTCAACCATGCATGCTTTCTTATAACTGTGCCAGTCATGGCTGATCTAAATGAAGCCTCCAGTGCATCATAGCCACATTTTAAAGAATGGTTACTAACCTGCTGAATGTTATTCACCATTTCTAAAACATATTTCTTATCTAAGGAGTCATCAGAGGACAGTTTCTTAGTTAACTGATCAAGCATAAACTCTTGGTATTGGATCATATGAAACTGACAGTTCAAAGCTCTAGCTGAGAGAGTAGCAGAGGTGTAAACTTTTTTCCCCCATCTCTCTAAGGACCTGGATTCCCTTTCAGAAGGGAGAGGGTTTTTTGCTGAGGTCAAAGCTACTGCCTTAGGCCCCTGGGAGATAGTCTCAGGATCTGCAAGTGGGGCCTTGTATAGGTGGTGATGAGTGTCTGGTACCCTGTAAAACCTATCTGGTTTGGCAGGGGCTGGAGGTAAAGTATCAGGAGCAGTGGAAACATCATTAAATACATCATCCACAACAGGCAGAACTGGAGGTATAGCTAAGGGCCTATGTTGTGGTAAGTGTAGAAAGGTCCTAAGCCTTTTCTTGAATCTGAGAAATCTTGTCCCTGCCATTGGAATTGTTCTCTCATGGCATGTAAGGTTTCCCAAAGGAAAATTCCTCTGGTGGAGAGGCGGGGAATAGATTCTTCAGCATCGGAATCTTCATAAGTAGAAAAAGGAGCTTCTGGATGGTCTGTAATGTCTGAGTCATCCGAAGAATCATCTGAGGACACTGGCTCTGGGGGCACTGCTCTAGGTCTCTTTTCTGGAGGCTGAGAGGCCCTGTCTGGGTGAGATTGGGATCCCCTAATTAAAGAGATGAGATCCTCTGCCAAAGTAAGCATTTGTGAACTGGAACTGGGCCTGTGTGAGGGGGTCTTAACAGGCACTGATTTTGCAGTTTTGGCTGCTTTAGCCCTGGCAAAGGCCTTAATAGACATGGCTGCAGGAGGCCTAGCAGCACCACGTGCTGGGGTAGAGACATCCAAAGGGATGGTGTCTGATAAATCAATAGGAACCACATTAGTAGGCAAAACTTCAGAGGCCGATTCAACTAGGGTAGCAGGAGCCTCAGTAGTAGTCATGGATTCGGCTGAAGATTGACCCGTTTGCTCGGTTTCGGCCGAAACAGAGACACTCGCGGTTTGCTTAACCGTGGTTTCGGCCGAAACCGCGGACCGCGAGTGTCGGTCTTTTCTTTGTGTTTTTAACAGTTTGTGTAGTCGGAGGTTCCGTCAGCATAATGTACGCAAAATCTGGGTCGTAAAACTGTTCAGCGGACTCCGACCGACGCCTAAGCGTGTCGGTTGAAGGAAGCACAGGCTAAACAGGCTGCTACGTCGTGGTCTGGGCCTAAACAAGGTAAGCAGTAAGAGTGGAAATCCTTATGAGGTATTTGTTTCCCACAAGTTAAACAATTATTGACTTTTTCTGACATCGGCTGAGGCAAGAAAGAGTCCCCAATGGGGTACTTAGCTTTTTAGAAGTCTTCGAAGTAGTATTCGGTAGTAGTAATCTCTGGATCTGACCGACCGGCACTTGCGAACAGCTTCTGCTACGGGCGCCACGCGGCAAGAAAGACTGAGGAAAATGGTGTCGGCTGATGCCTTTATACCCGAAGACCAGGAGAGATGACGTCGGGTGAAGTGCGACACCAGCCGAGGCCAGACCCAGACTTTGGAATCCGGCCGACCGAAGGGCTGCCTGACGACAGGACAACCCATTTGTTATGACTGCAGATGCATCCTTGAAGGACATCTGTAGGGAGGTCGCTGCCCGTAGCACCAGACATCTGGCCAGTATACCAGTCTTAGGAGCAGGGGTACATGTGACATTGCCCGACAGAGCCATAAAAAGAAGTCAGCTATAAAAGTGATGTCTGCACGTACCCCCTTCTGAAATGACTGATACATACAGTAGCACCTCTAGGTAGCAACAACAAAAAAAAAAAAAAAAGGTTTTCAGACCCACATATGCCACCAAGCAAGAAGGCACTTTATAGAGGTATGTGCCCTGTTTGGATGGAGAGGAGGTAGGGGGATGCCACACAAGAAGGATAAACAGGGTAAGAAGGGGTAGGAGGGGGGACTGAAGACTGCAACATGGAAGAGAAGGACATCTAAGGTTATGGTTAAGTTCTTACACAACTGATCCATGTCCTTCTATTCTCATGTTGCAGTATTCATAACTGTAGGGAGAGTATCAAAGCTTTAGGTATGAGCCTGGGCAGTAGGTTGAGAGGGCTGATCTATGAGACCCTGTAATACAGACCAAGCAAACAGAGTTCTGGCTCTAGAAATCAAATCCAGTTTGTAATGCTTGGTAAAGGTATGAACTGAAGGGCAGGTGGCCGCCTCCAGTATGGAAGCGTGGCCCACCCCCCTAAAAAGGCTGCCAAAGAGGCAGCTGTCCTAGTTGAATGAGCTCTCACATTGGCAGGTAAATCATTTCCATGAAGGGAATAACAAGCAGAGATAGCTTTTGAAATCCATGATGACAGTCTGCTTAGAGACTGCCTTCCCCAAGGCCCTTGGGTGAAAGGAGACAAACAGTTGATCAGACTTTCTAATGGATTTGATCTTGTCCCGGTAATACCAAAGTTGTCTATGAACATCCAAGGAATGCAAGGTTCTTTCAGAGGAATTTTGAGGTTCAGGGAATAAAACAGGAAGGTTAATGGTCTGATTCAAGGGCAGCTCATTAACCACTTTAGGCATGAAGGATTAGTCCTGAGGGAGACCTTGTCCCTATGGAAGATAAAGTAAGGAGGGGTGGCCACAAGGGTTTGGATTTCTGAGACCCTCCTGTGGATGTGACGGCCACCAGCAGTACTGTTTTCCAAGTACATAGCTTAAGTGATGCTGAGTGAACTGGTTCCGATGGAGGTAGTGTGAGTTTTTCAAGGACAAAATTAAGGTCCCATGAAGGAGGAACAGGTTTACGTGGTGGTCTGATATGGAGGACCTCTTTTTAAGAAACGTTTTCCCTCTAATCTGGATGCCAAAGGAGGTACTATGGGAAGACAGGTGGAAATGGCTGACAAGTGTACCTTAACAGAAGAGTAGGTCACTCCTGAATGTAGAGGCTCACACAAGTAAGAAAGGACCATGGGTACTGGAATAAGATTAGGGTCCTGTTTTTTTCTTTTGACACAACCTGGAGAATCTTTGCCATTTTGACACACAACTTCTCCTGGTACTAGGTTTCCTGGCCTCCTGCAGGACATTGAGCATTTCCTCTGAATATAGGTGTCTGAAGGGGATCAGAACTCTATCACCCATAAGGTGAGCCTGAGGTTGAGCACCTGAGGGTGTATGAGGGACCCCATCTTGTGTGAGTAGGTCAAATCAGTGGGGTAACCTGTGGTGATTGCCCTTGACTAGTAGGTGAAGTAGGGGAAACCAAAGCTGTCTTGCCCCAAAGCGGGTCACCAGCAAGATTTTTGGTTTGTCCCTCTGGATCTTCAGGACTTTTTGAATCAGCGTGAAGGGGGAAAAGGCATAAAGATACATCCCCACCCAAGAAAAAGAGAAGGCATCCACTTTCCCAGCCTGGATGTGGATCTCTTGTGCAAAACAGAGGCATCTGCCTGTTCTGGGAGGAGGCAAACAGGTCTGCCTCAGGAATACACCACTTGTGAATAAGATCCAAGAACACCTCCCTGTGAAACAGCCACTCGTGGGAGGGTGCAGAGGTTCTGCTGAGAGTGTCCGCCATCACATTCTCTGTGGAAGTAATGTACACTGCTTGCAGGTGAATGTGTAGTTTTGCTGCTAGGGATCAAATCTGAATCATCATACTGCAAACTGGGTAGGATCTTGTCCCCCCATGCTTGATGATATACCACAGGATGGTCATATTGTCTGTGACTACTTTCAAGGTGCCTGGTAGGAGAATTTGTTAGGTGCCTGGTAGGAGAATTTGTTGGAATGTTTGTAATGCTAGGAGAAGGGCTCTCACCTTTTTGATATGGATGTGTTCCCTTTGTCTGAGGGAGGACCACTCTCCCTGAACTTTGTTCTGGTTGTTGTGATTTTGCAGAACTGCTCCCCAAACCAGATCTGAAGCATTTGTGTAGATGTGTTGTAAGGGTGAAGGGGTCTGCAAAGGTATACCCTGACTGAGGTTGATGGCTGCGATCCACCATTCCAGTTATTTTTTCAGGCATGGGAGAAGAGGGAGGGGAGTATCTAGAAGGTGGGAATGTTGGTTCCACAGAGTCTTCGGAACCCACTGTAACTTCCTCAAATGCAGCCTTGCCAAGGGTAGCATGGGGATCAAGGATGCCATGTGGCCTAGGACTCTCAGGAATTCCCTGTCTGATATGGTTTGGAGAGGGAGAAGTGTTTGAAGGTAATGTGTGAGGGCCTCTACCTTCTGCCAGGGGATGAAGGCTGTCATCTTGTCGGTTCTTATCCTGTACCCTAAGAAGACTAAGTCCTGGGTGGGTGTCAAGTGGGACTTTTGCTGGTTCACAGTGAGCCCTAGGTCTGCCAAGGTTCTGAACACCATGTGTAAGTGATGGTGAAGTGTGTGTGGCAGTTCTGGTGGAGGATTAACAGGTCATCCAGGTATTGATATATTTGAATGCCCTGCATTCTGCAGTGGGCGATAACTGGAACTAGGCACTTTGTGAATACTTTGGGAGCTGTGGAGAAGGGTGTGGCAGTCCTGATGGAGGATTAACAGGTCCATCGAGGTATTGATATATTTGAATGTCCTGCATTCTGCAGTGGGCGATAACTGGAGCTAGGCACTTTGTGAATACTATGGGAGCTGTGGAGAGCCAAAATGGCAATGCATAAAATTGAAAATGCAAGGAACCCACTGAGAAACGTACGAATTTCTTGTAGCTGGGGTGAACTGGGATATGAAGATCGGCATCCCTCAGATTCAGGGACACCATGAAAGGTAGGTGGAGAATGAAGGGTAGGAGATGATGCAAGATGAGCATTTTGAAGGTAGGCACCTTGAGAAAAAGACTGACTACCGATAAATCCAGAATTGGCCCCAAGGACCATCTTTTCTTGGGACCAAAAACATCTTGGAATAAAATCCCTTATATGTCTGGTCTAGAGTCACTCTTTCTGTGGTGGCCTGAGCTAGCAGCTGATTCAGAATTGGAGGGAAGAGATGAAGCTGACTTGGAGGAGGTTGGGGTATCCCCATGGAAAGGAGGAATTGTCCACCAAGTCATAAAATAACCTTTTTGAATGATGGAGAGAACCCAAGCCTCTGAGGTGATCTTCCACCAGGAGGGTAGGGAAAGGGTGAGGTGGAGGTACAGGAGGGTGGAGGTTGGTAAAGGGCTTGAGTCACATTTGAGGGGCTCTGTCAGGGTCAGGCCATCTCTGAAAGGGAGGAAGGGGAGGAAGAAGAGTATGGTCTAGAAGTAGAGTGTTTCCTAGATTGTCTCCGTCCCTTAGCCTGTGGGGCAGTACACTGAGATGACTGTCTCCTAACAAAAGTGGTCCTTTGAGGGTAGTTCCTATGGTACCTAGGAATAGGCGAGACTAGCAAATGTTTTAGATTTTGTAGCTCCTTACCCTTTTTCTTGAAGGGAATTTAGGAGCTCTGCAGAAGCTGCACCAAAAAGGCCTTATTATCAAGTGGTGCATCCGGCAATTTGGTTTGTACATCCATGGGAAAGGACTGGAATTTCACCCATCTTCTCAGGACAGAACCCGAGGCTGCAGATTTGGAAGATGCTTCTATCGCATCATAACTACACTTGGAGTGCCTGGTCACCTGAGAGGCGGTAGACTGCAAGGTGGACAGTCGTAACTTAGCAGGAAAGTCTGGCATATTCGGTGTAAGTGCAGAGGCATTGGATAGGGTATCTAAAACAAGCCTAGACATGTGTGCTTGATAATTTAGGGCTCGGATGGCTAGTGTGGAAGAATTAGGTTAGGTTAGGTTCATAGTAGGCTAACTGCCCTCATGAGCCATTTTAAGCCTAGCTAATTACCCCACGTGAGAATCAAACCCTGCATCTTGTGTCTGCAAGGTAAACAACTTAATCATTATGCTAACCTCCCACCCCATTATAAACTTTCTTTCCTAGCCTATTCAAAAATTTGCTGTCCTTGTCAGTGGGAAACAGAGGTGGAAGTCTGGATGATTTGTCTGCTGACAGCTATGATGGCTGGGTCTGCAGGGAGGTTCCTGAACAAGAACTGTGTATCCTGAGGAACTCTAACACATATCTGGATGTTTGGAAGCAAGGGCCTGAGATGCAGCCAGAAAGGCATCATGAAAGGCTGGGAGTAGGGGGGGAGGGACGGTCCATCTGTAGTAGGTCGAAACACCTCTTTTTAGTTTCTGAAACATCTGAGGCCTGCCATTTGAAATGTTCTCTTATAAGAGAAATGGTGTCCCTGAAGGAAGAAATCTTCCCCTGGAGATTCAGGACTAATAGTATCCTCCTCCTCTGGAGTAATGAAGTCCTCGGGAGATTCAATTTGGGAACAACAAGTAAGTGATTCATCAGAAGAGGAGAGCTCTTCCTTTGAATCATCTAAGGCCTGCACAGGTGTAGGGGCTGGCTGGGGCACCTGAGACTGGAGGGCATGGAAAGCTCTGAAAAGATTTTGGGAAAAGGCTTCCCATCCAGGGACTGGTTGTGGTTCTCTGTGTTTTAATTTTTGCTTCCTCTTAAGAGAAGTAGAAGAATACGTAGGTTTGGAAGCAGACTCCTGGGTGGATGGAAAGGCGGTAGTAGCCCCATCCAATGCCATGAGCTGTGGTTCCCTCTTGCCATCAAGAACTGATGGCTGATCAACCTCAGCAGATGTACTAAGTTTCCACCGAACCAGCTTCCACCATGGCTCTCGGTTCTAGCTGTGAAAAGTACAGTTTTGTACCTACCATAAATGTAGATGTTCGAGGATCCACATTGCTGCAGTCCTAACTATTGGGTAGTCCGCTGTCCAGTCGGCCCGAATACCAAAGTATATGGCTGGTGTCACGGGCGGGATTAGACTGACGCCAGCACGTACTAATGCGCATGACCGACGTCATATCCTCAGTCTTTTCTTGCCCCAGATGTCAGAAGACCCTAAAAAGACAAGGCCAAAACCAAAACACACCAAACAAACCTGCACCAAAAATATATATACAATATATACAAAGGTACCAGAATATAATCTCACCTACACAACCACCCCTAAACACAGAGGGAAGGAGGGAGGGTAAATTGGACTGCAGCAATGTGGATCCTCGAACATCTACATTTATGGTAGGTACAAAACTGTACTATGTTCTTCATTCCACATTGCTGCAGTCCTAACTATTGGGTAGAATCCCAAAGCAGAGGTAAGGGAGGCTGGCAAATCATAAGGAAGCAGGAGCTGATAACATGCCTTGCAAAATAGCGGTGGCAAAACCAGCCCTAGACTTAGAGTAGAGAGGAAGGTGGTAATGCTTAGAGAAAGTATGCACTGAACTCCAAGTAGCTGCCTCCAAAATATCCTTAGTTGCTACCCCCCTTAGAAATGCTGTTGAAGTGGCAGTAGCCCTAGTGGAATGAGGCCTAATCCCAGCTGGAATCTCTTTGCCATGATGGGAATAACAAAATGCAATGCAAAACCCAATCCACCTAGAAATAGTTTGTTTTGACACAGGCTTGCCCTCTGAACTCAAAGCAAAAGAAACAAACAACTGCTGAGACTGTCTAAAATCCTTAGTCCTGCTTAAATAATAACGCAATTGCCTGTGTACATCTAAAGTGTGCAAAATCTTTTCCCCTTTATTTTGGGGATCTGCATAGAAAGTAGGCAAATGAATAGTTTGGTTTAAAGCCACACTAGAAACCACCTTAGGCATAAAGGAAGGATTAGTACGTAATGATACCCTATCCTTATGAAAATCAAAAAGGCTCAAATAAGGGCCTGTAACTCAGAAACCCTTCTTGCAGAAGTAATGGCCAACAAAAAAGCAGTCTTCCATGACAAGTATTTCAGGTCAGCAGTAGCTGCAGGCTCAAAAGGTTGTAGAGTAAGTTTCTCCAACACAAAATTGAGATCCCAAGCAGGAGTAGGAGCTCTACGTGGGGTCTTATATTCTTTGCCCCTGAGAAATTGCTTGAATAAAGGATGTGAAAACAATGGTGGGTCACAATCATAGTGAGCTGAAATTGCTGCAGCATGAATCTTAATGGAAGAGAAAGACAAACCTTTGTCCAATAACTCAGTAAGATATTGAAGAGCCACACTCAAATTAGGCTCAATCTCCAAATTCTGTGCTGCAGTCCAAAATAAAAATCTCTTCCATTTTTCTGCATACACTTTCCTTGTACTAGGTCTTCTGGCTTCCATAATCACATTTAAAACTTGTTGAGGAAGTTGAGACCTGCTGTCTTTCAAAACAGAATATGCCAGGCTGTTAGATGAAGAGTTTGAAGCTTGACATTGAGCAGATGACCGTCCCTCTGAGACAATAGGTGTGGAATCAAGGGTAAAGGCCATGGAGGCTTCCTTACCAGACTCCTCAGTAATGGGTACCAGTGCTGCCGAGGCCAATCTGGAGCTATTAAAATCATCCTTGGCTTGTCTTGTCTGACCTTTAGAAGCACCTTTGGGAGAAGAGGCAGAGGTGGAAAAGCATACAGATGAAGATTTTTCCAACTAAAAGAAAGAGCATCCACTTTCCAAGCTGTGTGATGAAATCCCTTCGTGCAAAACTTTGGCAGCTGGTGGTTTAGTGGAGAAGCGAACAGATCTATGTCTGGAGTTCCCCATGACACTGTCAATTTTTGAAATACATGAAGATCCAGTTTCCACTCGTGGGGATCCATGATTTGTCTGCTTAACACATCTGCTAAGGAGTTCTGTGCTCCGCAGAAACCTTGCCTGAAGAGTTAGTTGCAAGCTGCGCAGTCTCCCATAAAATCATTGCTTGCCTGCACAATGGGTAAGAATGTGTTCCCCTTGTTTGTTGATGTACCACATGACAGTTGTGTTGTCTGTTAGAATCAACACCTGCCCTGGAAGAAGTAACTCCTTGAAAGCCATTAATGCAAACTGGACTGCTAACATCTCTTTCATGTTGATATGTAGATGCTGTAGTCTGGCAGGCCACTTGTCTTGTATCCACTTTCCATCTAGATGAGCTCCCAAGCAATGTCTGAGGCATCTGTCGTTAGAATCTGACTTGCCTCTGGCCGGGTCACAGAGAGTCCCTTGTTTAGGTGACATTCCTGAGCCCACCACAAAATTCCTTTTGAATGCAAGGTATTATTTGAATGACAGTGTCCAAATCCTGGCAGTGCTGTGTCCATAGATTTTTGAGATACCATTGTAGCTTCCTCATATGCAGTTTGGCATTGGGAAGCACCAGAATACAAGATGCCATGAACCCTAAGGCTTGAAGGACTGTCCTTGCAGTCAGCCCGGACTGAAGAGATAATTGATGGAAGTAACTGGAAAGATTCTTTTGTTTGTCCGGGGTTAGAAAGGCCATCTGGGCTGCTGTATTCAGTCTCACACCCAGAAAGCACATGTCTTGAGAGGGTACTAGACTGGACTTTATTTCGTTCACAGAATACCCTAGGCATCTTAGCACTGCTATGACATATTCCAAATGCTGTAGAAGGTCCTCCGTTTCTTGAGCCAGAATCAGGCAGTCGTCCAAGTAAGGATAGATTTGAATTCCTTTTAGCCTGAAGTAAGCTATCACTGGAGCCAGAACCTTTGTGAATACTCTGGGCGCAGTAGATAAGCCAAAGGGCAATGCAGAGAACTGATAATGAGAATTTCCAGCTCAGATACTTTCTGCAACTTGGTCTTATAGGCACATGAAGGTAAGCTTCCTTGAGATCTAAAGTTACCATCCAGTGATCTTTGCCCAGTAGAGGTAAAAGCTGTTGTAACGCCAACATTTTGAACTTTGGAATGTCCAGATAAGTGTTGAGGATAGATAAATCCAAAATTGGTCTCCACGTGTTCCCCTTCTTTGGTACTAGGAACAGGCGAGAATAAAATCCTAGGCCCCTTTCTGGCACAGGAACTGACTGAATGGCTCCTATTTGGAGTAACAGAGAAATTTGTTTAGCCTCTGTTCTTTGTAGGGAGGAATGTCTGGCATGCCTTTGAAAGGAGGCAAGGTATGGAAATAAAACCTGTAACCGTGGTGAATGATATCCAGAACCCATTTGTCTTGGGTAATTAAATCCCAATTTTCTTTGAAAAGAGACAGTCTTCCTCCTAGAGGTGAATGTACTGGCAGCTGAAAAGGCAGGTCATTGGGTCTGCTTACGAAAGGACTGACCCCTGCCCTCACCAGAAGTCTGAGCAGGTGAACTCCCTGTCCTAGGCCTAAAAGAAGCTTGAGCTCTGCCCCTACCACGTCTAGACCTACCCCTAGACTGGGAATCATAAGCAGGATAAGTCCACCCCTTAGTAGGCCAATTTCTACTAAACTTGGAGGCTGCACCTGCAAAAATCCTTAACAGTTTGCATAGACTTAGCCTTGTCCTCCATTTTCTTTAAAACTGCTTCCACAGGCGAACCAAACAACACATCAGACTGTAAAGGAGCATCCAAAATCCTTGTCTTAACATGCTCAGCTAAGTTCTGATCTCTCAACCAGGCGTGCCTACGAAGAACAGAACCAGTGGCAGCCACCCTCGAGGAGGCCTGCACAGCATCAAAACCACACTGCAAAGAATGCTTTCCCACTTGTTCAGAAACATGAACTAAATCCTGCAGCTCTTTACACTCAATACCTTCAGCCAGAGCATCCACCTTAGACTTCAATTGTGAAAGGAGATAATTCTGATATTTTAACATATGAAACTGACAATTCAACGCCCTCATGGCTAAAGTGGAAGAAGTATACACTTTCTTTCCCCATCTATCCAAAGCCCTAGCCTCTTTATCAGAAGGAACAGGATTTTTAACCACAGAAGCCTTCACACCTTTAGGCCCCTGAGAGACAGTTTCTGGGTCCGCCCTAGGACTCTTAAAAAGATACTTATGGGCTTCAGGCACCCTATAGTACCTATCCGGTTTAACTGGTGCAGGAGGCAAAGAATCCGGATTTAGTGAAGCCTCTGCAAAAACATCTTCTACAACATTCAGAACAGGAGGTATAGCTAAAGGCCTATGCTGGGGTAAAAACAAGAATTCTCTAAGCCTCTTCCTGGAATCAGAGAAATCTTAACTTTCACATTTAAAATGCTTCCTCATGGAATGCAGGGTCTCTGAAAAGAAAAATCCTCAGGAGGCGAAGCTGAAGGAGTAGAATCATCCACATCAGAATCAGAATAAGGAGGATACTCCTGCAAGTCCTCAGCAGAAGACGCAGAAGCCTCCGAACATTGCTCAAAACTCTCAAACTCAGGTTCCACCCTAGGCCTCTTATCAGGAGGGGGCATAGAACCTCTAATCATAGTAATCAAATCCTCTGCCATTTTTAGCATATGCTTCTTAGGCAAAGACCCTGAAACACTTGGAGAAACCCCCACAGAAGCTAAAGTAGGCCTGCCTCTTAAAGAAGCCTTGGCAACAGAAGGCGAGGCCCTAACCAGCTTAGGAAGAGAGGGAAGAACAGCCACCTGAGAAGCCCCCTCAGCCTGGCCTACTTCCTGAGAGGACACATCCTGCAACAATAAAGTTTCTCCCTGAGACTCCAAAGAAACTCCTGGCAGAACCTCCGGCTCCACTGAGCCCTCTAAAGAACCGACGTCCGGGACTGTCGGTTCTTCCCCAAGGCTGCTTTGTCCTTGCGCTTTTGGCTGAAGCGGGCGTCGGAACATCCGACGGCATTTTATAATTACAACGCTTCCCAAACACTAACCTGGCACAGTCTAACCTCCTCTTAATAGTGCGTTTGTTAAATCTAGCACAAGAGCGGCATCCAACAACGTTGTGCTCAGGCCCTAAACAAGGTATACACAAAGTATGGTAATCCCTATGAGGTATCAGTTTCCCACAAGAAATACAGTTATTCACTTTTCTGACATCCGGTTAAATACTGAGGCAAGAAAACCAAAATATTGTACTTAGCCAACTTTGATTCGGTCTGAAACTCTGACTTCAGAAACTTTCAGAACGCCAACCTGCACTAAATTGCTTCTGCATCGGACCATGCGGCAAAAGACTGAGGATATGGCGTGGTCATGCGCATTAGTACCCTGCCAGCCATATACTTTGGTATTCGGGCCGACTGGACAGCGGACTACCCAATAGTTAGGACTGCAGCAATGTGGAATGAAGAACATCTGACATCCGATGGGAACCCTGGGCTAACATCTACCTCGAGAGTCTCACCGGACTCCTGAGGTGCAGCATGGGTGTCAGGCCCAACTTTTTTGGCCTTCTTCCAAGGCAGCTCCTCAGAGGTACCTACGCCATCCTCCATTCCTAATGCCAAACGCCAAATTCTCTGGTTTTCTAAATAAAGTTTTAAGGCAGCCAGGTGGCTGCATAGCATTTTGGGCACAAAAGACTTGCAGATGTCACAAGACGTATGGTCATGGCCTTCACCTAAAAAAACAAGCACTGATCATGTGTGTCCTTATGTGGAATTTGTCCTCCACAAGCACACTTCCCGTTCCTAGCTGATGTCTATGTTTGGAAAGCTAGGAAAAAAGGTAAACAAAAAACTCAAAAGGGTACTTAACTTTATCAGGCAGCGGAAACAAATGATCAAATTGATTCCCGGAGCTGGCAATCAGAGGTCCATAGATTACAGCGGCAGAAAAGTTCAACAATTGGCTAAGCTTCTGGAGCCATTCTAAAGGGATCCAGTATCTTTCTGCCTGGGATGTCATGGTCAACAGACCACGATGCTTTGCCAGAGATGGCCTGCATCTGTCACCCCTAGGATTCCGGATACTGGCTAAGGTTCTTGCCGCCCCTATAGTGCCTTTTTTAGGCAAGGTTCAAATGACAAATTCACCACTGTAACAGGAACAGGTAAGCAAAAACTGAGAGTGATGCTACTCAATGCTAGAAGTCTAAATCTCCAAATGCACTCACTCGAGACACTCCTTAAAAAGGAGATCATCAATATCTGTGCAGTGACTGTGACCTGGTTCAAGGCTCCAGACAGCACCCCTGCACTACCAGGCTATATCTCATACCACACTTTTCGGCCATGTAACCCGGACCGGAACACCAAAGGCGAAGGTGTGTCCATATTCATTAAGGATATCCACACCTCCAGGCTAGTTGCTCAGCATAATGCAGCCGAGGTTATCCAAGTGCAACTAATTCTGGGCGAAACTGCAATCCAAATTGTAGCTTGCTACAGATCACCTACCATGCCCCATGATTCCCACTCCTCTTTTCTTGATGTACTGGAAAATATTAGGGTTTAACCAAACACCCTAATAATGGGCGATTTCAACTACTTTACCATTAACTGGGAAAACTACTCATGTACCAACTCCTTCGCTCAACACTTTCTGGAATTCATAAGCTCCAATGCCCTGGATCAACTTATCCACACCCCCACCAGGGGCAACAATATCCTAGATCTAGTAATTACCAACACAAGTGACCAGTGTTCCACACCTGAAGTCAACACCTCATTGGTCCGATCCAACCATAAGCTAATTACCCTAGATATCCACATCCTGCCCCCACCACCCATTAAGGAAACCATGGTAAAACATTTCTCCAAAGCCAACTTCATGCTTCTTAAGACAGAAGTTGTGAACTTCATGACACCCATGCAGATGGACAATACAGTTACGACTACTGAATCCTACACAATTGCACTTTATAAGCACTTACATGAGTGCATGGGTCGTGCCATCCCAAACAGAACCAAGACGCTATCCTCCAAAAAAAGGAAGCCAATCTGGTGGTCCCCTGCCATAAACAAACTGTACAACAGAAGGAAGAAACTGTTACAAAAGAGAGTAAAATCCCATGAGTGGAGGAGCTCCCTGGTCAGCCTCAGTAAGAAGCTGCGATCCCTGATAAAATCCTCCAAAGCTAGTTACGAAAACAAAATCAACACTGATTCTAAAGACAACCACAAAGCATTCTACAGCTATGTCAAGAATCTCAATGGCAACACTCAGCTCTGTTCTGAGTTACAGCACAATGGCACTAAATATACAGAACCAACTGATATTGCCAACATCCTAGCAGGTAGGTTCAGTGCTAACTTTACCCCCCTCTCACCCCCTAAAGAGCCCATCTCTATACCGGAAGAATGCAAAGTTCCTGTAATGACGGCTGCACAGGTAAAAACCACACTCTCCAAAGCCAAGAACACAGCATCCATGGGACCAGACAACATCCCAGGATGCATTCTACACGAAGTACAGAACGAACTGGCACCCCACGTAAGTACCATGTTCAATCATAGCCTCACCTCAGGTTTTGTGCCTGCTGAATGGCGCACAGCGACGGTTATCCCACTCCACAAGGGGGGAGCCACCACTGATCCCGGGAACTACTGCCCCATTAGCCTGACGAGCCTGGTCTGCAAGGCCATGGAACGTATAATCATGGAACTTATAAACAAAGACATTGGTAATCTCCAAACTCTGGACCCCACCCAGTTCGGGTTTGTAAAAGGCAGATCATGTCTCCTAAACCTGATAGACTTCTTTGAAGCAGTCAACCAAAGCCGTAGATAAGGGTAAGATGGTTCACACAGCCTATCTAGATCTTGCCAAGGCTTTCGACACCATCCCCCACTCTGGAATTATAATAAACTCACTAAACTAGGTATAAATCCCTATGTCACAAGATGGGTTGCCAACTGGCTCACTGACAGAACTCACACTGTGAAAGTAGCAGACTCCAAATCCGAATTCAGACCAGTGACAAGTGGAGTACCACAGGGTTCAGTCCTGGGTCCTCTCCTGTTTGGTATCTACTTCTCTGAAGTGCAGGCTAACACAGAAGGTCTTTGGCTAATGAAGTTCACAGATTACTGCAAACTAAGAGCCATAATCGAAACTCCTAACGATGTGGATATCCTACAAAAGGGCCTCACTGAGGCAGATGCCTGGTGTCAAAGCCAAGGCCTCAAGCTCAATGACAAAAAGTGCATAGTCATCCCCTTTGGTAAAAACTCTGTACCCATGAACTACAACATAGCCGGTAGTATACTTAACACCGAAAGTGTGATAAGAGACCTTGGGACACAGGTGGACAGTAGTCTCTCCTTTGATAATTACATCGTCACAGTAGTCAGGAAATCCTTCTACATGGCACAGCTCATCACAAAAGGTTTCTCATCCAGAAAAAAAGAGGTCATTGTTCCCCTCTACTCATCACTCATTAGACCCACTACAGAGTACAACGCCCCTTTTGGTATGTACTTCACAAGACATCTACAACTGGAAAGGCCACAGAAATACCTCACAAAGAGGATTACTGGCCTCAAACAGATGCCCTACGAAGACCTTCTCAAAAAACTCCAGCTTTACTCCGTCGCATATCACCTACTCAGAGGTGATCTCTGCCTAACAAACAAAGCTATGTCAAACCCAGAGCTGTTGGACATGCTCTACTTAAAGAAATCCCAATCCCTCCGAGCTACATGCTCTAGGGACCTAAACCTTGTCACCACAATAAACAGAACATGCTGGCGGGATAGATTCCTGTCCCAGAGACTTCCCATACTCTGGAATAAACTACCTATCTATATCAAACAAAGCTTCTCATTAGCACTCCAAGAAAAATCTTGATGATTGGATGGGAAATACGAAATTCACCTCTGTGGCTCTGCTCGACAGTGGCACAGGAAAATAATTTTCTTGGGAGGCAAAAGCCAGGGTACCTTTTTGGCTGGACTTGTACAGACCCCAGGGCCGATAGCCTAGTACCTACCTATGAATCTATGAAGGGGGTACATGCAGATGCCACTTTTATAGCCAATGTCAGTTTATGGCTCTGACAGGCAACGTTGCATGTACCCCTGCTCCTAAAACTTTGGTATACTGGCCAGATGTCTGGTGCTGCAGGCAGCGACCTCCCTACAGTTATGAATACTGCAACATGAGAATAGAAGGACATCTTCCTTGGACTAGAATGCCATATGCTTGCTTATAAGTTGACCAATGCAGAATGATTTTCCTACTACCTTAGCTACATGTTGGTCAAAGGCCAGATTACCGAATAAGTATGTTCCCAGATCTCTAACTACCTGGTCAGCTCTTAGGAGGAGTGTTTTCAATGGAACAATTTGCCTGGGTGGATGTTTTCCCAAAAGGCACAATAATACACTTCTTTGCATTGAGTTTTAATTTGTGACTTTCGCAACAGTCATTTGTCTATGTTAGACTGTCTTGCAGGATGTTAGTGTCATGGGAAGAATTTATCATGGCTCCCAATTTACAGTCTGTGAATTTGGTGAGCCAGAGGCCCTTGACATTGGAATCTACTTCCTGGAGGGTCATGGCTAAACAGAAGTGAGCCCAGCAGTACTCCACTGGAGACCTGCTTCTTGGTAGAAGTGGCCTCATCAATCCTGACTTCTTCAGTCCCATCTGTGAGCCAGCTGTAAATGGTATCACCTTCACTGTGCAGAATGACATATCAAATCTGCATGTTACCTTTGAGGTTTTGGACATAGCTGAAGAAGGCCTTGTGGTTGTCTTCAGCCTCAGAAGCTATCCTGACCTTCTAATTGGCCTTGTTGGATTTAATTAGTCTTCTTTGTTTCCTGTTTAGTTTTATATTGAGCTCTTGTCGTTAACTTATTATAAGTGGAAACATTCACCCAAATCCAGGCTCCCAGAATATATCACCACCCCCTCAAATACAAGCTATAACTAATCTCTCATGAAAAGGCTCCAAAATACTAATCCTAAATCTAAACCTGTGAAGCATAGTCAACAAAGTTCAAGAATTACATGCCACCCTATCCCATTATAACCCTGACATTGCTGTTTTAATGGAAACCTGTTTAAAAGCACACATTACTAACAACGAAATTACACCACCTGGTTACAACACTATTACAGCAGACAGGAAGGTAAAAAGAGGTGGAGAGGTAGCCATCTTATTTAAGAGTAGTCTTGCACTTTTTCCACAAAGCCTAAACAGACAACCTCGAAAACAAAGAAATCCTACCTACTAAACTTCAACTTAACCAAAACAAATTCATATCCATTATAGCTATGCCCCACCTGGAGATATCATCTCCACTATAGAGCACATCATCCAGTCTATATTAAATTCCATAGCCCAAGAAACTATCATTATGGGTGACTTTAATACAGACTTGTAATTCCCTAGCAATCACATCAATCTCTATGGCTTCACACAACTCATTCAAGCTCCTACATGGATAGATAAAAACTCCAACCGCCATTATTCTATACTGGACACTAACCAACAAACCTCAGAATTATCAGATTAGTGGCTGTTTACCCGACAGCCTTAATGACCATATGTCAACCTATCTATTGAGAAAAAACATCAGTACTGTCAAGCTCACCACCTTCCGTCAAATCTGCAGTAAAAAAAAAACTTTGACCCCAAGACCTAACCAATACCATAAAAAATTGCAACTGGTCTCTAGAAAAAAAAAACTGCCTCTTGATGCTGCAGTAGATTATTTCAATAGTACCTTCCTTGAAATTCTAAACAAACTGGCCCCTCCAGATCAATTTGTTTTAAAGCCACATAAACACCATGGCTATCTAATGACACCAGAATGCTCCTTAGGAAAAAGGAGACAAAACTTGCCAAACATGGCTCATCTGTAAAACCCAAATCAGCTGCATTGCATTCCAGCAAATTAAAAACAAGGCTAAATACCAAACATACCTAGGTAAAAAAAACGTCTACTATAATCTGTAACATAAGCACGAACATAACCCCCAAAAATTTGGAATACCATAAATGCCGTTCGCCACCCAGGACATTCCACTACCCCTTCCCCCAACTTACCACACTCTCCTACCACCGATGTAGAAGAATTCAATAATGACTTCACTGAAAGTGTACTGTCTCTACTTAAAAGTAATTCCACAGAACCATCACTAGCCTCCAAACCTCTCAATATGAACACCAACTGCTTTCCTTTCAGCCTGTTCCCACGGCTACCATTAAGAAACTACTGAAAAAGCTTAACCCTCTTCAATAGTAGCTCACAAGTTACCAGATGAATATTTAAAACTAGCAGCTGAAGCCATATCTTATCCAGTGTCAATCCTTATTAATAGGTCCATAGCAGAACAACATGTCCCAGCAATATGGAAAATTGTACACATTATCCCCTTACACAAAGGCGGAAATTCCACAGAGCTGACCAACTACAGACTGATCGCTATTCTCTCCACTATCTAAACTCATCGAAAGATGTATCCACTCTCAAGTGATTCATTATCTTACTTTCAACAACATGTTAGCAATATGGTTTCAGGCCCCATCATACCACCACAACTGCACTCCTCAGTTTCACCAATACCATTAACCAATTCAGAAACAGTGGTAAAATAGTCTCTGCTGTCTTTCTAGACATGTCCAAGGCCTTTGTCACGGTCTCCCACCCCAAACTATTAAATACACTATCCAAATTGAACCTCAGCCCCTCTGTAATTCAATGGTTCCGAAGCTATTTACAGGACTGTCAATGGCTTAATGTCCTATCACACTAAGAGCACCTCAAGGCTCAGTTCTTGGGCCCCTACTCTTCACTATTTTTACAAACAACCTCCACAGTGCTACCTCACTGACTTCAATTATTTAATATGCAGATGGCACAACATGTACATGTGGCACCAATAACCTGCAACATTTCCATGATATAACCCAAAAAACATTCGCAGATACTGAGCTATGGCTCTCTAACCATCAGCTCACCAAATAAACAAAACTCATGATCTTCCAACCCACAAGACTCCCCCCCCCCCCCACCAGCACCTTCTACATTACAGCTAGGAAGAATACTAAAATGCCGATTCACAAACAACTAGGCATAATGACAAATAACAACCAAAGATTTCATCTACATATAGCACAAAGTTCACAAAAAAAATGGATACTCTTTACAGCAGTAAAAATTATCTAACACTTCTGTATGCTTCCTCAATTCTTAACAACCTTAAAAAGACAGATTTAATTAAACTTGAAATATGCTACACTAAAATAGCTAAATTTGCAACTGATTTGCAACTGACTGCCCACATTACACCCACCACTGTCAATCCTTAAAAAACTCTCCTGGTTACAACTCCCACAACTTTTATCCTATAACCAATTAGCCTTAGTACATAAACTAGTATATCAACCTGAAAAAACCCTGCCCTTCTAAATATTCTCCAGCCCCATACCACAAACAGAAGTCTTCACTCAACAAATTAATCTCTACTACAAGTGTCCAAATCAACTAATACAGCAGGGGACTCGCTATTTTCTCATCATGTAGCAACAAGGTGGAAGTGGAATTCACTACCTCACAGCATCAGAACTAACATAAATACCAACCAATTCAAAAAGTTTCTTAAAAATTATCTTAATGACACCTGGCTCTGTTCCTGTACTACTTCAGGATAACTAGTTTTAATAGCTTCTGGTCAAAAATTTTCTTCTTCCTGACCACCTCATAATCCTCTCTCAAATGTCTAGATAATCTCTAACTTCATCTTTTTCTATCCAATTTCTACCCTACAAACCCTTCCTCACCTTACTTTGAGAAACTGCAATGTCTACACTACAATAAGGAATTATATCAGATGACTGTATAATACAAATGTCAGCTGTAATAGCATAGAATGTAACTTCTGGTGTATTGTATGTCTTGTGTAAGTATGTATGTGTTTACATATACATTAATATATATATATATATATATATATATATATATATATATATATATATATATACACACACACACACACACACACACAGACACACACAGACATATACACACATATATATATATATATATATATATATATCTATGGGTCCTAGTCTTAACATCGAAAGTATGTTAAATCGAAACGTACTGCAGCAAACTCACTTTCGAAAAAAAAAAAACAAGCAGTTTGCATGTAGATTTAGTTGTACATCAGCATGTGCTGTTCATAGGGAGGTACTAGGCTATTGGCCCTATGCCCTATATAAGCCTAACCAAAAAGGTACCCTGACTTTCGCCACCCAAGAAAATTATTTTCCTGTGCCACTGTCGAGCAGAGCCACAGAAGTGATCCCCAGGGTGAATTTCCTATTTCCCATCCAATCATCAAGATTTTTCTTGAAGAGTGCTAATGAGGAGCTTTGTTTGATATAGAAAGGTAGTTTGTTCCAGAGTATGGAAAGTCTCTGGGACAGGAATCTATCCCTCCAGCATGTTCTGTTTATTGTGGTGACAAGGTTTAGGTCCCTAGAGGGTGCAGATCGGAGAGATTGTGATTTCTTTAAGTGGTGCATGTCCAACAGCTCTGGGTTTGACATAGCTTTGTATGTTAGGCAGAGATCGCCTCTGAGTAAAGTACTTTTTATTAGCATCAAGTTTGAGTTGCCAGAACAATTCACGATATTCAATTGTGGTCTCCCATGGCCCCCACATGGATCAACTTCTACTTTTTCTATCACGAAAAAAACAAATTTGGCAGGAAGACAAATAATACTGTCTAAATAAGGCATTATTTTCGTCTTTGTTTTTGACATCATTTATATGCTCATATATATTTTTGAACTTTCTAGTGCTTTTTCCAACATAAAAAGCCTCGCAAGACTCACAGCAATGTATATCACTCCTACACTTTCACAATTGCAAAACTTATTTGAGTCTACTTTTATCTCCCTTCTTGTTAGAAATAATGATGTCACTTGAAGAATATAGGTACATTGGGAGCATCTCCCACATTTAAAAGTTCCAGCTCTCTTGGTAACCTTTCTTTTCTTTTTACTCTGCAAAACTTCCTTGATGTTTCTCCCTTTCCTATAAGTAAATCTTAGGGGTTCATTAAAAATACTCATCAAATCTGATTGATTGCTAAATTTGTTCCCATTAGTACTCACTACCTTTTTAATCCGAGTGGATTTTGTGCTAAAGTTCAGAATAAAGTTACTGCTCCATTTGGTGTTGGTTTGTTCTGTCCTAGATATCCTTTCCTCTAGTGTACTGGGCTTCCCTAAAATTGGGGCAGATTTGTTATGTCTTTCTTCCTTTATTTCTTCAAAAATTTCCTCTGTAAGGGAGATGGGGTATTGTCTATCTAAGAACATTTGTTTTAGTTTTCCACTTTCATTTTCAAAGTCTGTATGTACAGATGTCATTCTACTACTCCTAATGACTTGTCCCCTCACAATTCCTCTCTTTTGGGAAAGGGGATGGGCACGGGCAAAATGTAGATAGGAGTTGGAGTATGTACTTTTTCTATAGATATCAGACTTGAAATGTTTAGTTTCCACTAATTTCTCTAGCGAAACATCTAAAAACTCTAATCTATCATGGGTGATGTTATTGGAAAATTTTAAAAATTCAGTAGTATTATTAATGTATTCGATCATCTTCTTTCGGCTGTTCCCAATAGGGGTCGCCACAGCAGATCACCTGTTTCCATTTCTTTCTGTCCTCTGCATCTTGCTCTGTCACACCAACCACCTGCATGTCCTCTCTCACCACATCCATAAACCTTATCTTAGGCCTTCCTCTTTTCCTGTTACCTGGTAGCTTCATCCTTAGCATCTTTTTCCCAATATACTCAGCATCCCTCCTCAGCACATGTCCAAACCAACTTAATCGTGCCTCTCTGGCTTTGTCTCCAAACCTTCCAACCTGGGCTGACCCTCTAATATACTTATTCCTAATCCTGTCCACCCTCGTCACACCCAGTGCAAATCTTAACATCTTTAATTCTGCCACATCCAGCTCAAACTCCTGCCTTTTTGTCAATGCCACTGTCTCCAACCCATATAACATAGCTGGTCTCACTACCCTCTTGTAGACCTTCCCTTTCACTCTTACAGGTACTAGTCTGTCACAAATCACTCCTGACACTCTTCTCCACCCACTCCATCCTGCCTGTACTCACTTCTTCACCTCTCTTCCACACTCACCGTTACTCTGAACTACTGACCCCAAGTATTTAAACTCATCCACCTTCGCCACCTCTACTCCTTGCATCCTCACCATTCCTCTATCCTCCCTCTTATTCACACACATATATTCTGTCTTAGTCCTGCTGACCTTCATTCCTCTTCTCTCTAGAGCATATCTCCATCTCTCCAGGGTCTACTCCACCTGTTCCCTACTCTCACTACAGATCACAATGTCATCTGCAAACATCATAGTCCACGGGGACTCCTGTCTGATCTCATCTGTCAACCTGTCCATCACCATTGCAAATAAGAAAGGGCTCAGAGCTGATCCTTGATGTAACCCCACCTCCACCTTAAACGCATCCGTCACTCCCACCACAGACCTCACTGCTGTCACACTATCCTCGTACATATCCTGTACCACTCTTACATACTTTTCTGACACTCCTGACTTCCTCATACAATACAACTCCTCTCTAGGCACCCTGTCATATGCTTTCTCTAAGTCTACAAAAACACAATGCAACTCCTTCCGACATTCTCTGTACTTCTCCATCAACACTCTCAGAGCAAAGATCGCATCTGTAGTGCTCTTTCCTGGCATGAAACCATACTGCTGATCACTAATCATCACGTCCCTTCTTAACCTTGCTTCCACTACTCTTTCCCATAACTTCATGCTGTGACTGATCAATTTTATCCCTCTGTAGTTACTACAGCTTTGCACATCACCCTTATTCTTAAAAATCGGTACCAAAACACTTTTTCTCCATTCCTCAGGCATCCTCTCACTTTCCAAGATTTCATTAAACAATCTGGTTAAAAACTCCAGTGCCATTTCATCTAAACACATCCATGCTTCCACAGGTATGTCATCTGGGCCAACAGCCTTTCCATTCTTCATTCTATTCATAGCTATCCTTACTTCCTCCTTGCTAATCCATTGTACTTCATGATTTACTATCCCTACATCATCCAACCTTCTCTCCCTCTCATTCTCTTCATTCATCAACCCCTCAAAAGTACTCTTTCCATCTCCTCAACACACTCTCCTCGCTTGTGAGTATGTTTCCCTCATTATCCTTTATCACCTTTTCCTGCTGCACATCTTTCCTAGCTCGGTCCCTCTGTCTAGCCAATCGGTACAGGTCCTTTTCTCCCTCTCCTTAGTGTCCAACCTTTCATACAACTCTTCATATGCCTTATCCTTAAGCCTTCGCCACTTCTCTCTTTGCCATGCACCTCATCTCCTTATCCCACTTCTTCTTTGCCAACCTCTTTCTCTGTACACTCTCCTGTACATCCTCATTCCACCATCATGTCTCCTTGTCGTCCTTCCTCTGTCCAGATGTGATACCAAGCACCTTTCTAGTCTTCTCCCTTACTAGCTCTGCTGTAGTTACCCGGCTATTTGGTAACTCTTCACTGCCACCCAGTGCCTGCCTTAACTCATCCCTGAACTCCACCTCACAATTACCCTTTTTCAATTTCCACCACTTGATCCTTGGTGCTGCCCTCACACTCCTCCTCCTTTTCTTGATAACTAACGTTATCCTACAAACCACTATCCTATGCTGCCTAATGACACTTTCTCCGGTCATCACTTTACAGTCTCCAATCTCCTACAAACTGGCCCTCCTACATAAGATATAATCCACCTGTGTGCATCTTCCTCCACTCTTGTATGTCACCCTATGCTCCTCCCTCTTGTTAAAATATGTATTCAACACAGCCATGTCCATCCTTTTCACAAAATCCACTACCATCTGACCTTCTGCATTCCTTTGCTTAACACCATACTTACCCATTACTTCCTCATCCCCTCTTTTCCCTTCACCAACATGCCCATTGAAATCTGCTCCAATCACCACTCTCTCACCCTTGGGTACAGTCATTACCACTTCATCCAATTCACTCCAAAAGTTTTCTTTCTCATCCATTGCACACCCAACAACAACATTCATCATTACACCATCAATTTCCAGCTTCATAAACATCACTCTATATGACACTCTTTTCACCTCCAAAACACTCTCAGCATACTGTTCCTTCAGAATAACTCCTACGCCATTTCTCCTCCCATCCACACCATGATAAAACAATTTGAACCCACCTCCTAGCCTTACTACCCTTCCATCTGGTCTCTTGCACACACAATATACCAACCTTCCTTCTGTCCATCATATCAGCTAGCTCTCTCCCTATACCAGTCATACTGCCAACATTCAAAGTTCCGACCCTCACTACCACAGTCCTAGCCTTTCTCCTCTCCTCCTGCCTTCGGCCATGTCTTCCGCCTCTTCTACTCCTTCGGCATGTATTCAATAAACTCCAATAATATTTCCTGAGGTCCCACCCAAAAAATACTTATGTCGTCCAAGTAACAGCGGTAATAATTCCAATATTTAGACTACTGGGAATTTAATACATATTTGTCCTCCCATGTAGAAAGCACCAGATTGGCATACATGTGAGCACAACCTTAACGCTTCCTCAAACCATTCCAATCCTACGGTGTGAGGTATCACACTGAATAAATCATAAATGTCCAAGGTAACAAAAATAAGTTCCTCTTGAAACAGTTGAGTAATGCTTCTCAGAAAGTCCCAATAATCTTTGGGGATCCCTTTACTCTCAGTCCAAACTTTGAGCTCTATATCTAAATATTTTGCTAGGGGATATGTTTTAGAGCCCCTGGCTGCCACAATGGGTTTGAGGGGTGAATCATCAAGATTCTTGTAGACTAAATTTTTAACATGTTATTAGAAGGTTTTTAACTGTAATTATATTAAAGATGTGATTGGCTGTGAGTTTCAGGGGATGGTATTTGAGCAGATTAATGAATGACTGTGTGTAATGTGTGATGAAGTCTTCTGCTTGGATGAAAACGTATTTGTACTGACAACGTTATTAAAATCAGCTTTCCTCGGGCTTTATAGTGTGGCCGTTCATCATTACAGCTGGGTTATTAGCTTGGTGTGCCTTGGCTTTTATTTTGTTTTGTGTGCAATTAATATAAGTACTCCTGTCTTCCCTTGCCTTAAGTATTCCGCTGAATAACCATCCTAAAAACCTTTTTATCAAATTCACATGTTCAGTCCTTTCCAACCGTGTCTCCTGTATCTTAGCTATTTGTACTCGACATTTTTTTAAAACAGTTCACTAATCTTTCCTTTGTATTCATCCATGAGACTAAAAACATTACAGAAAGAATCGTATTCTTGAGGGATTATTATTCCCATCTTTTATGTACAACAGCTTTTTTGTTAAATGTCTAGTTTCAGCTTTTGTGTTACATGCATGTATTATTTGGCAGGTTAATCTTTTATACAATTGTTTCTTGTCATCTCCATTTGAGCCTACATCACATCTTGCAGAACTTTTTGCTTTATTGAAAACCCTTAAATAAAAATACACACCCCAATACCACCCTAAAACCTACTAACTTAATAATAAAACACAGCGCTATGTGTATCTTCAAATATTGAAGTTTTACCGCCTTAATAGGAACAAATGTTCAGCCACACACACACAGAATTGAGCTAAACAGAAAGAAAGATTATCTATGCTAAGATGCATGGTACAGCCTGTGATTCTATTAAATACTGTCTGGTTTTGCCTTATCTTTATAGCTCTCCCAGATGGTAAAACACTTGAATGCTTTCAGAAAACATTTTCTCCAAGCCATTTCTCTTTATCAGATTGTCTGCTAGCCACATAAAAAACAGATACAGGACTGTTTACTAGGAAAAAGACCTTATAATATTCAATATTCTTTTTTATTTACTTGCTTTTTGTTAAAACTTGTTACTTTATAAAGCTAATGACCCAGTCATTCACCTATGCAAGAAAGAGAAAAAGCACACTAATTTTTCTTTTGCCATGCTCTTTTAACCAGATCCATTTTTTTACACTGCAGTGCCTACATTTTTTAAAACTGAACAAGGAGAAAGACAGAAGGGAGAAAGCAACAAAAAGAATAATCACAAGCACCTACTTAATTAGTATCCCCATTACACTTAAAAATAACATCGCCCAGAGATAATCACGCACCACCTAAACACTGTTAAGAAAAAAAAATGTTTTACTTACAGTAACTTCTCATCCTCTTCCCCCTTCTCCTATTTTTCTAAACATTAATTACATGAAGTATCATTTGCTCAAAGTTTTCTGGAATTTATAAATTCCAGCGCCTTGGATCAGCTTGTCCACACCCCCACCAGGGGCAGCAATATCTTGGACCTGGTCATTACCAATATGGGTAACCAGGTCAACTCCTCGCAGGTCAGATCTGACCACAAGCTAATCATCCTAGACATCCATATCCTACCCCCATTCCCCATTAAGGAAACCACCATCAAAAACTACTCCAGTGCCAACTTCACGCTTCTTAAGACAGAAGTGACAAACTTCACGACACCCATGCAGATGGAAAATAGAGTTACAACTGCTGAATCTTACACAAATGCACTGTATAAGCACATACATGAGTGCATGGATCGTGCCATCCCCAACAGAACCAGGACACTATCCTCAAAAAAAAAAGGAAGCCAATCTGGTGGTCCCTTGCCATACACCACCTCTACAACAGAAGCTGTTGCAGAAAAGAGTAAAAACCCAAGAATGGAGGAACTCCTTGGCCATCCTCAGCAAGAAGCTGAGATCCCTCATAAAATCCTCCAAATCCAGTTATAAAAACAAAATCACCACTGATTCCAAAGACAACCACAAAGCATTCTACAGCTATGTCAAGAATCTCAATGGCAACACTCAGATCTGCTCTGAGCTACAGCACAATGGCACTAAATATACAGAACCAACCAATATTGCCAACATCCTGGCAGATAGGTTCAGTGCTAAGTTTACCCCCCTCTCACCCTTCAAAGGGCCCATCTTAATACTGGAAGAATGCAAAACCCCCTGTAATCATGATGAACAAGTAAAGACCGCACTCTCCAAAGCCAAGAACAAAGGATCCATGGGAGCAGACAACATCCCAGGCTGCATACTGCATGAACTACAGAATGAACTGGCACCCCACCTAAGTACCATATTCAATCATAGCCTCACCCTCAGGCTATGTGCCTACTGAATGGCACACAGCGATGGTTATCCCACTCCACAAAGGGGGTGCCACCATGGACCCCGGAAACTACCGCCCCATTAGCCTGACAAACCTGGTCTGCAAGGCCATGGAACGTATCATCTTGGAACTTATAAACAAAGACATAGGTAACCTCCAAACCCTGGATCCCCCTCAGTTTGGGTTTGTAAAAGGTAGATCATGTCTACTAAACCTGATTGACTTCTTTGAAGCAGTCACCAGAGCCGTAGACGAGGGCAAGGTAGTGCACACAGCCTAGCTTGACCTTGCCAAGGCTTTCGATATCATTCCCCACTCTGGAATTACAGATAAACTCACTAAACTGGGCATAAATCCCTATGTCACAATATGGGTGGTCAATTGGCTCAATGACAAAACCCACACAATAAAAGTAGTCGACTCTAAGTCCGACTTCAGACCAGTGATGAGTGGAGTACTACAGGGTTCAGTCCTGGGTCCTCTTCTGTTCGGCATCTACTTCTCTGAAGTGCAGACCAACACAAAAGATCTTTGGCTAACAAAGTTTGCAGATGACTGCAAACTGGGAGCCACAACAGAATCACCTAATGATGGAGACATTCTACTAAAGGGCCTCACAGAGACAGATGCTTGGTGTCAAAGTCATGGCCTCAAACTCAATCCCAAGAAGTGCACTGTCATCCCCTTTGGGAAAAACTTGGTACACATAAACTACCACATAGGCGGTAGCTCACTAAACACCGAAAGTTTGATAAGAGACCTCGGGACACAGGTAGACAGTAGTCTCTCCATTGATAACCACATCGCCACAGTAGTCAGGAAATCCTTCTACATTGCACACCTCATCACAAAAGGGTTCTCCTCTAGGAAAAAGGTCATTGTTCCTCGCTACTCATCCCTCATCAGACCCATTATAGAGCACAATGCCCCATTTGGCATGTATCTCACAAGACACCTACAACTGGAAAGGCCACAGAAATACCTCACTAAGAGGATTACTGGCCTCAAACAGATGCCATATGCAGACAGTCTCAAACTCCAGCTCTACTCCGTTGCATATCGCCTACTCATAGGCGATCTCTGCCTATCATACAAAGCTATGTCAAACCCAGAACTGTTGGACATCCTACACTTAAAGAAATCCCAATCTCTCCGAACCACATGCTCCAGGGACCTAAACCTTGTCACCACAATAAACGGAACATGCTGGAGGGATAGATTCCTGTCCCAGAGACTTCCCATACTCTGGAACAAAAAAGAAGTTATGTACTCACCATAACGTTCCATCTGAGTAGTTAGACTTCATTTGTCAGCAACCTGTGGGTTTCAGATCCGAAACAGATCTGGGCCGGCAGCTTACCAAGCTAAAGATCCGAGCTCCAAGCTCTTCCCCCTTACCCATACTACACTGCAACCTCCTTCCAATCCTCAGATCGAGTTTGCCACCCACTACGTGATACATGACAACCTAAGATATAAAACACCTGACCAGAACACAAACTAGGCTCACCAGACCCAGGACGTTGAGCCCAAGAAACAGATAGGTCCAAGGTCAGGGGGAAGGAGGGATGGAAGTTTGCTGACAAATGAAGTCTAACTACTCAGATGGAATGTTATGGTGAGTACTTAACTTCTTTATCTGAAGTAGTTAACTTGATTTGATCATCAACCTGTGGGACAGAGTCCCCAGCTACCAGTAATCTTGGGAGGGCCTTAAGGAAGGATATTCCGGAGCACTGCAGAGCCAAAAGAAGTCCTTCCTCTAGACACCATATCCAGCTTATGAGAAATAAAAGTGTGGGAGGAAACTCAGGTAGCCACTGAACAAATGTCAACCAGGGAAACTCTAGACCAGAATGCAGCAGAAGTAGCCATAGAACGAGTAGAATGAGCATGAATCCCTTCTGGTTCTGGTAATCCATGTTCTTTGTATGCCTGTAAAATACAAAGCAAGATCCATCTAGCAAGGGTCACCTTTGAAACTGGTTACCCTAAAAAGGGTTTAGCAAAGGAAACAAAAAGCTGATCAGATTTACGGAAGGGTTTAGACCTATGTAAGTAAAAGTGTAACTGTCTGTGAACGTCCAGCAAATGAAGTTTGTATTCCCCATTATTTTGAAAATTAGGGAAAAATACAGATAGATTAATAGACTGATTAATGTTCGACTCTGAAGCAACTTTAGGAAGGAAAGAAGGGTTAGTCCTGAGAGACACCCTATCCTTATGAAAAACTAGGTATGGGGGTTTCATACATAAGGCTTGAAGCTCCGACACTCTTCTGGCTGAAGTGATAGTTACCAGGAAGGCTGTCTTCCATGACAAGAATTTCAAATCAACTTATGCTGCAGGTTCGAATGGAGGCGCAACTAAGGCCTGAAGAACCAAGGTCAAATCCCATGGAGGAGAAGGATGTTTGATAGGAGGTCTCAGTAAAACACTACCTTTGATAAATTGCTTACAAATTCTGGCAGCAGCAAGAGAACCTGAATTCTCTCCTACATGAAAAAGGGATATAGCCACCAGATGGACTTTCACTGTGGAAGAGCTGGCCCCTTGCTGGAAGATATGAGACAAAAAGTCTAAAACTACTGGAACAGGAGTGGTAAAAGGATCCAAATTTCTTTGAGAAGCCCAAATGGAAAAACACTTCCATTTACTACTGTACAACTTCCTGGTAGAGGACTTGTGTGCCCCTACCAGAATGGACTTAACTGGGGAAGAGAGACCAGGAGTCCTGGCAATTAATGGAACTAGAGCAACCAAACAGTAAGCTTGAGGCTGTCCAGATTCGGTGGAGGAATTCCCAAGGGATGACGAATGAGATCCAATATCCAGGGCGAAGTTAGTAGAATGAGACCGTAGGCAAGGGAACCAAACTTGACAAGGCCAGAATGGGGCTATGAGGATAACCCTGCTCCCCAAATGACGAGCTTTCTGTAAGAATTTTGTCATGACAGGAAGCGGAGGATACGCATAAAGAAGACCAGGTGGCCAAGCATGGAAAAGTGCGTCTCTGGGGGCTTCCCCCCTCGAGGGAATCAGAGTGAAAAACTCCCTGCACTTCGCGTTGGACAGCGATGCGAAGGGATCGCAGCAAGGCTGACCCCACTTGAGGAAGATCTGTTCCTCTGTATAAGAGTTCATAGACCACTCATAAGACAAAAGGATAGTCCTGCTCAGTTTGTCTGCCAAAATGTTGGACTGACCTGGGATGTTGCATTGCTATCAGAAAATGGTTGGTGGAGATCGCCCATTCCCACACTCTCATGGCCTCTCAACAAAGTGGAAAGGACCTTTTCCCCCCGTTTTTGGTGATATACCAGACTACTGACATATTGTCTGACTGAATTGCAATAGTTCCCAGAGGAAGAGAAGCATGAAGGGCCTGAAATGCTAAAAGGACTGCTCTCATCTCTAGAACACTGATATGCAGAATGGTCTTGCTTGGGGTCCACTTGCCTTGGACAGTCCTGCCCGAGTAATGCCCCCCCACCCTAAGTGGGAGGCATCGGTGGTCACCTTGGCTAGGGGTGGAGGCATAACAGAGGGACGTCCTTCTCGTAGATCCTGGGATTGAAGCCACCATATGAGAGAAGCTTTGCACACTTTGCTTAAAGGGCTCGGGCAGACTAGAGGCTGATATAGCAGAGACCACTGAACTTGTAACGTCCACTGTAAAACTATCATATGCAGACATGCACAAGGAACCAGATTTATAGCTGCTGCCATGGACCACAGCGCTCTCAGGACTAACTCCGCTGGGGGTGAAGGAGTCTGAAGAAGAGCCAAGACATGAAGGGCCAGGCTCCGAAGTATGTTCGGGGTCAAAGATATCCTGGCCTGAACAGAATCTATTCTTGCCTCTATGAAGTCCAGAATGTGAACAGGCTGAAGAGACGACTTCTTGAGGTTTATTGTAATACCCAGCCCATTCGACAACTGGAGAAAGGAGTTTCTGGCTAACACATATTGATGCCTGGTGGGGGCAGTGAGGAGCCAGTCGTCCAGGTACAGGAAGACCTGAATGCCCTGAAGCATCAGGTGGGCTGCTACAACTGCCATGGCCTTGGTAAACACCCTGGGGGCTGTGATGCAACCAAAGGGTAGGACCCTGAAATGGAAGTGACCATCTCCTAGCCGAAAGCGGAGGAAAGTACAGTTTTGTACCTACCATAAATGTAGATGTCCGAACTGGATAGCATCTGCAGTCATAACAACTGGGTTGTCCTGTCGTCAGGCAGCCCTTCAGTCGGCCGGATTCCAAAGTCCGGGTCCGCTGATGTCGCACTCCACCCGACGTCATCTCTGTTGGTCTTCGGGTATAAAAGCATCAGCCGACGCCATTTTCCTCAGTGTTTCTTGCCCCAGATGCCAGAAGCCCTCTTGCAGGCTAAAATTTGGATAGATGCCAATGTTTCCAAATAGATAGAGGTAAACACAACAATAAGCATGTATGTACATATATACAAACAAATACACCATAAAAGACTCCCCCCCAAGAGCTAGCTATTAGGAGGGTAAACACCCTAGGAGTACCACAGAGGGAAGGAGGGAGGTAATCCTGACTGCAGATGCTATCCAGTTCGGACATCTACATTTATGGTAGGTACAAAACTGTACTATGTCCTTCATGGATGCATCTGCAGTCATAACAACTGGGTAGAATACCATAGCCAACTAGGGGAGGAGGATAGAAGTAGATTATGGTGTGTTTAGGATCCCTTGCAGTACAGCAGTGGCAAACCCTGCTCGGGATCTGGAATATAGAGGCAAATTATAATGCTTGGCAAATGTATGCACGGAGGTCCAAGTAGCCGCCTCAATAATGTCTTTGGTTGCCACTCCTCGTAAGAAGGCTGTGGTAGTGGCTGTTGCCCTTGTAGAATGAGGTCTTATGTTCTGTGGAATTGGTTTTCCATGGAAGGAGTAACAGAATCGTATGCAATTTCCTATCCATTTGGAGATTGTCTGTTTGGAAATAGCTTTTCCTTCCCTTCCTGTTGCATAGGCTACAAAAGTTGGTCAGTCTTTCTGCTATTTTTTGTTCTGTCCAAGTAGTAGCGTAGCTGTCTATGTACATCCAAGGTATGCAGTATTCTTTCCGGTCTGTTTTGTGGGTTGGGAAAGAAGGTAGGTAGGTGGATTGCCTGGTTTAAAGACACTCTGGATACCACCTTGGGCATAAATGTAGGATTAGTCCTCATGGACACTCTATCTTGGTGGAAGATTAGGAAGGGTTGCACTGCCATTAAGGCCTGTAGTTCTGAAACCCTCCTTGCTGAAGTAATTGCCAGTAGGAAAGCAGTTTTCCATGACAGGTGTTGTAGGTCTGCTGTTGCTGCTGGTTCAAAGGGCGATAGTGTCAATTTTTCTAGCACAAAGTTTAAATCCCAAGCTGGTAATGGTGGTTTCCTTGGAGGTTTTACATTCTTGATTCCTCTGAGGAACTGCCTGAGCAAAGGGTGTGAGAAAACAGGTGGTTCAAAGCTGTATTCTGCTGAAATAGCTGATGCATGTATCTTGATGGAGGAGTAGGACAGGCCTGAATGAAGAAGTTCGGCCAGATACTCCAGAATGTTAGGCATATCTATGTTTGACACATCTTTTCCTCTTTCCGTACTCCAAATGACAAACCTTTTCCATTTTCCAGCATAGTTCCTTCTTGTGGAAGGTCTGCGTGCTTCAAGAATAATGTCTTTTACTCTTTGGGAAAGTTCTGGATTAGCTGCTGCTATGTGATGTTCCATGCAGTCAGTTGCAACGTTTTTAGGTTTGGATGTATGATGCTGTAGTTGTTCTGAGTTAACATCAAAGGCATCAGGGGTATTGGCCACATATTGTTCCGAGACATGCTCCTCACTAGTGGGTACCAGTGTTGTCTTGGCCAGTTTGGAGCTATCAGAATTATCCTTGGACGTTCTTCCTTGATTTTCAGTAGTACCTTGTGTATCAAAGGAAGAGGTGGGAATGCATATGCTGTTAGGCCTTTCCAGTTGAAGGAGAGCGAATCCACTTTCCATGCTAATAGGTCTATCTGTGGTATTCCCCATTTCTTTGAGATGGTCTTGAAGATGTCCGGGTGCAGCTTCCATTCGTGGGCATCCGAAGTGGTTCTGCTTAATATGTCTGCTAGAGTATTGTCTTTCCCCGGTACAAATATTGCCTGTAACTGGATGTTGTAGCTGAGTGCCAGGGTCCACAGTTCCAAGGTCATTCTGCATAGGGGGTATGAATGAGTGCCTCCCTGTTTGTTGATGTACCACATGACTGTGGTGTTGTCTGTCCTTATCATCAACTGGCCCTCTTTGAGAAATGGTTTGAACATTTGGATTGCCAGTTTTACTGCCAGCATTTCTTTTAGGTTGATGTGCAGGTGAAGTTGATCCTGTGTCCACAATCCTTGCACGCATTTGTCCAGCATGTGGGCCCCATCCTAGGTCTGAAGCGTCTGTTGTGATGGTCTGGCTTGCTTGACATCTGCGAAAGGGTAGGCCTGGGTTTGACTGGCATGCCTGAGCCCACCATAGGAACTCCTGTTTTAAGCATGGAATTAGTGGGATTTCTGTTTCTAGACTGTGTCTGTGTTGGGACCATAAATTCTTTAGGTACCACTGTAGTTTTCTCATATGTAGTCTGGCAAATGGGACCAAGATTATGCATGATGCCATGAAGCCCAAGGCCTGTAGTACTTTTCTTGCTGTTAACTTGTTCAGTTTTGTTAGTGCCAAGAAGTAAAGAGGAAGTTCTTTTTGTTTTTCTGTAGTGAGGAATGCCATTTGTTTTACTGTGTCCAATTCCGCGCCCAAGAATGTCCTTGTTTGGGATGGTATCAGCCTTGACTTTTGTAAATTGACTGTGTATCCCAGTGCTTGTAGCAAGTAAATGACCCTTTGTAAATCTGTTGTCAGCTTGCTTTTGTTGTCCCCTTGTAGCAGGCAGTCGTCCAGGTATGGGTAGATTTGAATTCTGTAGTCTGCAATGGGCGATTACTGATGCCAGGCATTTTGTGAATACTCTGGGCGCAGTAGATAAGCCAAAGGGCAATGCTGAGAATTGATAGTGCTCTGATCCTGCAAGAAATCTGAGGTATCTTCTGCAGATTGGTCGAATGGGGATGTGCAGGTATGCCTCCTTGAGATCTAGAGTTACCAGCCAAGACTCCTTGCCCAGCATGGGAAGAAGTTGCTGTAGGGTCAGCATTTTGAATTTTGGGACAATGATGTATGTATTTAAGGTGGACAGGTCGAGAATTGGTCTCCAACTTTTTCCTTTCTTGGAACTAGGAATAGTCTGGAATAGAACCCTTTCCTTGCTCTGCTGTTGGTACTCTTTCCACAGCTCTCATGTTTGCTAACTCCATTATCTGGTAGAGCCTCTGTTTTTGATTTGGAGGTAGATTTGGCATTCCTCTTTTGACTGGTAAAGTGTGGAAGTGAAACCGTAACCTTGATCTATGGTTTGTAAAATCCACTTGTCCTTTGTTATGTACTCCCAGTTCTTTGAAAATAAGGTTAACTTTCCGCCTAGAGGAGCTGCTATTTGTTGCCTGCTAGGCGGATTTAGGTTAAGTCACTGTGGTTGTGTTGATGTAGTGGCAGTGGCTGTGTCTGTGCCTCTGTTGTTACCTTGCCACTGTCGTCCTCTGTAGGCACCCTCTGGATTGGTTTCTGCCTCTGGAACGTCTATTCCTGCCCCTTTGAAATTTTGTGGAGTCAGGAAAGGACCAATTTTTGGCAGGCCAGTTCCTGCTAAACCTTGGGGTTGAACCTGCAAGAAATCTTTAACAGTTTGAACAGATTTTGCCTTTTCTTCCATTTTCTTCATAACCTGCTGGGCAGGTGTACCAAACAAACTTGTCTTGTCCATAGGAGCATCTAGCAGCTTAGCTTTAACATGATCCGGTAAAGCTTGTTCCTTTAGCCATGCATGCCTTCTTATCACTGTGCCTGTCATGGCTGATCTAAATGAAGCCTCCAGTGCATCATAGCCACATTTTAAGGAATGGTTGTTAACCTGTTGTATGTTATTTACCATATCTAATACATATTTCTTATCAAGAGATTCATCAGTGGTTAGTTTTTTAGTTAACTGATCAAGCATAAACTCTTGGTATTGTATCATGTGAAACTGACAGTTTAAAGCTCTAGCTGAGAGAGTAGCTGAAGTGTAGACCTTTTTACCCCATCTGTCTAATGACCTTGCTTCCCTTTCAGAAGGAGTAGGGTTTTTAGCTATGGTCGCGGCTACTGCCTTGGGACCCTGGGATATAGTTTCTGGGTCTGCAAGTGGGGCCTTGTAAAGGTGGTGATGAGTATCTGGTACCCTGTAAAATCTGTCTGGTTTGGCAGGGGCTGGGGGTAAAGAATCTGGAGCGGAGCAAACATAATTGAAAGCATCATCCACCACAGACAGAACAGGAGGTATAGCTAAGGGCCTGTGCTGTGGGAGGTGCAGAAAGGTCCTAAGTCTTTTTCTGGAGTCTGAAAAATCCTGTTGCTGCCATTGGAACTGTTCTCGCATGGCATGCAGGGTTTCCCCAAAGGAGAATTCTTCTGGTGGGGAAGCAGTTGGAATGGATTCTTCAGCATCAGAATCTTCAAAATTGGAGAAGGGAGCCTCTGGCTGGTCAGTTATGTCTGATTCATCAGCAGAATCATCAGAGGACACTGGCTCAGGGGGCTCTGCCCTAGGTCTCTTCTCTGGGGGCTGAGAGGCCCTGTCTGGGTGAGATTGAGAACCTCTAATTAAAGAAATCAAATCTTCTGCCAAGGTAAGCATTTGAGAACTAGAAGAGGGCCTGGATGTGGGGGGTTTAACAGGCACTGTCTTAGTAGTCTTGGCTGCTTTGGCCCTGGCGAAGGCCTTAATGGACATGGCTGCTGGAGGCCTAGCAGCACCACGTGCTGGGGTAGAGACATCCAAGGGGATGGTGTCTGATAAGTCAACCACCGTAGTGGGTAAAATTTCTGAGGTCGATTCAAGAGTTGTAGCAGGGGCCTCAGTTGTAGGAATAGGTTCAGCTGTACTTGGATCAGTTTTCTCGGTTTCGGCCGAAACCGAGACACTCGCGGTTTGCTTAACCATGGTTTCGGCCGAAACCACGGACCGCGTGTCGGTCTTTATCTTTTTTTGGTAGATTGGGTAGTCGGAGGATCCGGCGGCATAATGTACGCAAAATCAGAACCAAAACTGTTCTGCAAACTCCGACCGGCGCCTGAGCGTTGTTGAAAGAAGCACAGGCGAACAGGCTGCTACGTCGTGGGCTGGGCCTAAACAAGGCAGACAGTAAGAGTGGAAATCTTTATGAGGTATTTGTTTCCCACAGGTTAAACAATTGTTAACTTTTTCTGACATCGGCTGAGGCAAGAAAGAGTCCCCAACGGGTACTTAGCTTTAGAAGTCTTCGAAGTAGTATTCGGTAGAAGTAATCTCTGGATCCGACCGACCGGCACTTGCGAACAGCTTCTGCTTCCAAGAAAGACTGAGGAAAATGGCGTCGGCTGATGCTTTTATACCAGACCAACAGAGATGACGTCGGGTGGAGTGCGACATCAGCGGACCCGGACTTTGGAATCCGGCCGACTGAAGGGCTGCCTGACGACAGGACAACCCAGTTGTTATGACTGCAGATGCATCCATGAAGGACATCCTTCTGGATCGCCTGCCCATCAGGATATGGTAGTACGCATCCTTGAGATCTACCGAGCACATCCAGTCTTCCTCCTGCAAGAACGGCAGGATGGATTGCAATGTGACCACCCAGAACTTCTCCTTGGCAATGGACAGGTTCATCGTGGATAGGTCGAGAATCAGCCTCAAGTCCCCTGTCTTTTTCGGCACCAAAAAGAACTTGGAATAAAATAGAATAAAAACCGCACCAAAAACTCACACATCAAAGATTTTATTTAAACAAAAAAGTAAGCGCTTTCACAACTAACCAAGTTGCTTCATCAGACAGCTAGTAAAATACTATAGAACATTTAAATAAATAAAAGACATGTCAGGTAATCAGCACTGCTAAGGTCATTGGTTATAGTTAATTAAAAAATTGTCATGATTAGTTAAATTAAAAACACATGAGTGCTGTGCATTGTATAGCCTTACTAAGCTCTTATAAAAGTAGAGATAGCATTTCACATAACACTGCACATAACAAGCTAACCATTTCTGTATATATCATGCTAAAAATTAAAGCTTCCAAGGACAAGTTGCTAGAATTTATGTGGCAATGGACGTGCTTTGAGAAAAGGTTCAAGGGAAGCAATGCCATTCAAACCTGGGGGGTTTTCAGCATTAAGCTTCAGTATCCATTCTTGCTCAATGCTTTTTTTTAGGGACTCCAGAAGATACACGGAATTACTTTGAAGAATCCACTACCCATCAGGGCACGATCGAGAAGCCTAAACAATCAAGACAATCGATCAAGACAAGGGAGCATGGAATGGAATCCAAATCATGCCAAGCGGAAACGAATGTAAGCCACAATCTGATTTTTAACATTTCTTCTCTTAGGCTCACTAGTGAACACATTGCACTACTGAATAAAGGACTGTCTTTTGTTCCAGCTAAACGAGCCAACCCAGTTACTATGTTAAAAGACTTGAGGTTATTGGGGAGGAACTTGTCTCTGAAAAATGTTTTTGCTTCTGGGGTAAACAATGCTGAAGTACACAAGCGTTATCAAAAACCAAGTACTTTCATTCCTACTTCACACCCTGCAATACAAACTTTTATTAATGTTTGTGAATGAGATTTTAGATCTCTTTTTTCTAAAGGTACTAATACTCAGTTCTATAATCTATCAAGCAATGAAAATAAGGCCTTACATGAACTAGTTAATATGAATTCCATTGAAATCAAGCAGGCCGATAAAGGTGGTGGAATTGTATTGCTTGATACTGAATTGTATTTACAACAAATGAATGATTTACTGAGTGCATCTGATACATATCAATGTATTTCTTTTCCAACTGTTAAAGGTATTATTGACAAGGTTTATTTTTTAATTTTTGATTTACTTATGACAGGTATGATAGATGAGGATTTATTTAAATTTTTTTAATACTCAGAATCCCATTATTCCCAGAATTTATGGCCTTCCGAAGATACATAAACATGCCACCATACCACCAATAAGACCTATTGTCTCAGGTGCTGGATGGTGTACAGAAGTACTATCAATTTATGTAGAAGGCAATTTACATACATTACTTAATGACTGCTACACCATTCTCAGGGACACCAAAAGCTTTCTTGAAAGACTACATAACAGATTGGAGACTATTGATTGTGAGTATATGTTGGTTACTATGGACATCGAAGCATTATTTACATCTATACCCAACGATTGGTGAGTTGAGATGATTAGAGAGTTTCTCAATATCAATCACTCTTTTGATAATAATAAGATTGAACTTATATGTGCTCTATTAGATATTATCTTAAAGAACAATGTTTGTGTGTTTAATAATGAGTTCTTCCTTCAGAAGGTTGGCGTGGCTATGGGCACGGCTTGTGCCAATAGCTACGCCAACCTAGCTTTAGTTTGCTGGGAACAGTCATCTCCTGACAGAGATGAATCCTTTTTTTGAACACATTCTCTGGTATGTCCGATTTATGGACAACATTTTCCTTCTGTGGAAGGGAAATAATCAAGAATTGGATGAATGTGTCAAATACATTCACACTACTATCAGTTTTTTGAAATTTACTTATTAATGTTCATACAGTGAAATTAATTTTTTAGATGTATTCGTTAAAAAATCTGAAAAACAGAAAATGAATAGCAGCATTTACAGAAAGCCCACAAGAAAAAATGCTCTGTTGCACAGTTCTAGCATGCAGCCTAGACACATTTCTAAGAACGTTGTCAAAGGACAAGTTTATAGGATTTTGAGACTACACAGCGACGACTGAGCAGCACAACTAGCTCTGGATGTAGCTAAACAAGAATTTTAGATAGAGGATATAGTGCACAAGACATTGACAGTGCCATTACTGAAGCCTGGAGGCAACGCAGTGGCAGATGCAAACCATATCTCAGTGAAAGTCAGAGACTGGAGTGCAACACCAATGGTTTTAGGGTTATTATGCAATATTCCAGTGAAATTAATGAATATACCAAAATCATTAAAAAACATTGGAGTATTTTAGAAGAAACACCTGGGTTGACAGACAAAATTGGAAAATCCCCCTCTTTTACGTTTAGGAATAACATCTCACTTAAACAGCATTTGTGCAATAAAAAGAGATCACAGCATACTGGTAAAAATGATCGCTTTGGCACATTTTCTTGCAAGCATTGCATAGCCTGCCAACACATTCATGTTAGTACCAGTTATACCCATCCATCTTTAGGCTTTAACATTAAGAGCAAGTGCTTTGCCAACTGCAGAACTTCTAATGTAGTATATTTCTCTTTCTGCGTGTCCTGCCATTTATTTTATGTAGGAAAAACGAATATAATGTTCAAAGATAGAGTGCTTGAACATATTAGAGACATCAAAAATAAGACAGACAGCAGTCCATTAGCTAACCATGTAAGCTGTGAAGATCCTACACATATTTTAAAATTTTTTATGATGCAAGTAATACATCCTGACATCAGAGGGGGCGACATTGAGAATTACACAGAAAGCATTGAGCAAGAATGGATACTGAAGCTTAATGCTGAAAACCCCCCAGGTTTGAATGGCATTGCTTCCCTTAAAACTTTTCTCAAAGCACGTGCATTGCCACATAAATTCTAGCAACTTGTCCTTGGAAGCTTTAATTTTTAGCATGATATATACAGAAATGGTTAACATGTTGTTATGTGCAGTGTTATTGTTATGTGAAATGCTTTCTCTACTTTTATAAGAGCTTAGTAAGGCTATACAATACACAGCACTCATGTGTTTTTAATGCAACTAATCATGACAATTTTTTAATTAACTATAACCAATGACCTTAGCAGTGCTGATCACCCGACATATCTTATTTATTTAAATGTTCTATAGTATTTTACTAGCTGTCTGATGAAGCAACTTGGTTAGTTGCAAAAGCGCTTACTTTTTTGTTTAAATAAAATCTTTGATGTGTGAGCTTTTGGTGCAGTTTTTATTCTATTTTATTTTATTTTCTCTGCAACTTGCTCTGTTGCACTGGAGCTGCTTTACCTTTTACTTGTTAAAGAACTTGGAATACATGCCTGATCCAGACTGGTCTGGGGGCATTGGCTGGATTGCTCTTTTGCTTAGCAGCTTTTCTGTTTCCAAAGCTGCCACCTCCCTTTGAGCGGGTGGGACGTCCAGGAGGCGTCTTGTGGAAGGGGACTGTTAATGAAGGGAATGGAATAACTTTTGGATATAATTTGAAGTACCCAGCGATCTGACGTTACGGACTCCCATTGAGCTAGGTGCCTCAAAAAATGCCCCCCCTGGCTGCCTCCACAATGGAGCAGTCAGGCAACCCCTCAGGGCTGCTGCACGGGTTGATCGGAAAAGGGTTCCTGTGATCCGAAGTTCTTTGGTCCCCCTCTGCCTCTGGGCTGGTGTCCACCTTGTCCACCTCTGCCTCTAGCAGAGGAGGAGTCTGGAGCGCTCTAGGAATGCTGAGACTTTTGGAACCACAACTTCTGCCCTCGCTGGTTCCTGGAGAAGGACCTTTGAAGGTTTGAGAAGCAGATCCCGACTGCCAACAGCATTTTCCCGTCCTTCTCACTCTGGACTAGTGTGTCTCGGGCAGTCTTCCCGAACAGGGTCGAACTGTCAAAAGGGGCATTTGCGAAGAACTCCTTGAAAGGTTCAGAAAAATCACAAAGCCAGAGTCAGGTATGACGCCTCATGGCACTACCAGACCCGGCTGCCCTAGCGGCTCTCTCGGTGGCGTGAGAGAGTAAACGCATGGATGTATTTGAAACAGACTTAAGAGTGGCCATACGAGCCGAGAATGACAGTTTATCCTCGGCCGAAATGGACTCCGGGGGAGACTCCGAGTACTCTTTCACAAAGTCGAGATGAAGTCTAACCACGTGGGCCATGTAATTCAGCACCCTTATATCAAAGGTAGCTGAAGCAAATGTCCACTTTCCAAGATGATCCATTGCCCTAGACTCCTTGTCCGGAGGGTGAATCGAGGAACCTTCCTGTCCAGTTCCTTTTTGGTGGCCGCCGCCACCACCATGGCATCAACTGGGGATCCCTTCCTCCATGTGGGTTTGTCAGCAGGAGGGCTCAATACTTTATCTGGCCATTTGGGTATTGGCTCTACAGTGTCTGGTTCCTTCCAAGCTCTGGTGGTAATGAGGTCCACCAGAGGATCAGCCAGGGGGGGGACACCCAAGAGGTAGATGGGTCTGCTTTGAATGCCTCCAGAAATACCGACTCGTCCGAGGAAGGCTTTTGGGCAGTCCAGCCCCCCTCTGGTGGATAATTTCCATAATGTCTCTGAAGGAGATGTCTTTGGGGTGATCTGGGGGAACCTTCCCTTCCTCCAAGTCGGTATCCTCAGTGAGGGACTCAGGGGAGTCCATGTGCCTCCGCTTGCACTGGCATTTGCGAGGGACCTCCTCGGCGGAGATCTCCAGGGAGGGCTCACAAGCAGTCTCATATTCCTCTGGGGCGTATCGGACACAGGCTGTCACTGGTAGGGCTGGCTGATAGAAGACATACTCAACTGGGTGGGAGCGGGGCGGACTCCGAGGAAAGAGTTAGAGGTCTCAATCCTCCTGAGAGTACCCTCTCCACAACGAAGGCCGAAGGGGAACTGGCTTCCCTGAAACTGGTGGAGTGGGTAGACGTGCCCCTTGGATCTGATGAGGGGATCAGAGCAGAGCCCGGAACAGTTGAACCCAGAGGGATGGTATGCCCCGACCACAACGGAGCCGATGACATACTCATCACCTCGGATTCAACGCCCAGTTCTCGGCTTCAAGAGCTTAGATCTGACATGGGATCCAACAGACTCGAGGGCATGGCCGGGGTCGAGGTTGGAGGAACCATCGGCGCTGACCCCCTAACTCCGAGGCTCCACAGATCCAAGGACTCCGAAACCAGAGAATGGATCGGAGAAGGCACTATCGGGGCGAATGTCAGAGCCGAACTCCCCACTCCGGCTGGCGGGGGGGTCAGCAACACTCCCGTCTGCAATTGAATCTGCAAAAACCTACTCATTATCCGGTCCATGTCAGCTTCAGAGAGGCTCCTCATGGATCTTGAGAATGCCACCAACACCGGCAGTGAGGGCCGATGCAAGGACGACCTCGAAGCGGGCAGAGCCTCCTCCTCCGGCTCCGGGGAGAATCTTGGGAGAATGGAGCAGAGGGGGAAGACAGCCTAGCAACTTTCTCCAGAGTACAGACTACTTTAGCACGGGGGGTCGATGGATCTGAGTCCGCTTGTCTCTTGCGACCCCTCTTCTTGTCTCCATCAATCTCTTTTTCTCTCTCTCTATTCTTTTCTTTATGTTTCTCCTTCCTGACCTCTCTGTCGCCCTGTTTGGAAGTGGGAGTGATAGTCCCGGACAGGGGAATAGGGCCAGAAGTCTGAACAGCCACAGCCATGGCTGAAGAAGAAGAGGTGGCTGGTTCTGCTGGAAGACCACCAGCCAGAATCAGCTTGGTCCTGTGATCCCGCAGGGCCAGAGGGTTGAAGGCTGCACATATCTTGCAGCCCGAGGTAAGGTGTGGAACCCCTAAACAAACCATGCACAGACTGTGACCATCGGCCGGCAACAGCTTACGGCCACATACTGTGCATTTAGAAAGTCATTTTTTGCGATTCCAACATAGCCACCTACACTAAACAAGGCTAACTAGCCAAATGCACACACACAAGCCAAGGGCGGGAAGGGGAGGCCTACACTGGGGGAAAGTTTAGGACTTTAAACTTTCTTTTCTCTACTACTATTTTTTTTTTTTTAAACGGAAACCCGAGGGTTAAAAAAGGGAAAAATGTAGGTACACACACGAACACAGAGCTAAAGTTTGGCTTTACCTGCCTGGAGCTCAAGAACCCCATTTTGGCGAAGCCGCGGCAAATGAGATCTGAGGATTGGAAGGAGGTTGCAGTGTAGTATGGGTAAGGGGGAGGAGCTGGGAGCTCGGATCTTTAGCTTGGTAAGCTGCCAGCTTGGATCAGTTTCGGATCCGAAACCCACAGGTTGATGATCAAATGAAGTTAACTACTTCAGATCTACCTATTAAGGTCAAGCAAAGCTCCTCATTGGCCTTCTAAGAAAAATCTTGACGACTGAATAGGAAATAGAAAATTCACCCCAGGGATCACTTCTGTGGCACTGCTCGACAGGGGCACAGGAAAATAATTTTCTTGGGTGGCGAAAGCCAAGCAACATTTTTGGCTAGGCTTATATAGGCCCCAGGGCCAATAGCCTAGTACCTACCTATGAACCTATATGCTTTAGAGTCCCCTACAAGTTAGTCCAAACAAGTCCAATATTTCCAGATTTTCTTGGTCTATTCCTGTTTCACAAATATAATTATTGCTTTGTAATCCTACATTTATCAATTTCCAAGTTACTGATTTTAGTCTACAAACATTAATACATGAAGTAGGACATATGCTTTAGAGTCCCCTACAAGTTTAACAAAGTCCAGTATTTCCAAATTTTCTTGTTCTATTCCTGTTCATCTCCATCTTCCAAACCCAGTCTCTGCTTCATCTCCAGTTCACTCTCGATTCTTCTAGTCAGCTCCTGTGCTTTTTTTTCCCCTCTGTCACACATTTTTTTGTTGAAACACTGGTAAAGGTTTCACTGGCACTGTCTCTCTGTGGTCTTTATTACCAGTACAAGAAGACGCAGAATCTCCTTCCGTTTCACGGCTCACTTTTTGTTGGACAAACTTTTGTATTTCTTCCTTAGCATGTACTTCCCCAGGGAAACAATATTGTGAAGATAGCTGGGTACAGCAGTTTGAATTTTACACCCACTTCTTGACATTATCTACATAATGGAGTAAATGTATTCCTCTTTTGCCTGGCATACAAGGAGTAGTCATTTTCCACAAACACTCTGCTGTCTCCCACTTTTAGTACTTTGTCCTCCTGCCACAGGTTTGTCAATCAACTTCTTCTGCTGTTAGACTTCCATTTTTACTTCTAAAGGTATAAGTTATTTTCTCATAGCTAGGTTTGGAGCATACACACAATGTGCCCTTTCAATTAACAATTCCTGTTTGGGAAATACCAGACAAGTTGTTTATTTGTGCTTTCATGAAATTAATAGAGTCTGTTCCTTTCAGCTTCTCAGGTACAGCAGTATGCTCTGTCCTGTAACTCTATTATTTTTTGAAACATATCTTCTTCTGCAGTCTCATAGTCAGCCCGCCTTTTCTTCATTTCAACCTCTGAGTTTTGCAGTTTTATTATCTCATCCGAGTATCTGTTTAAAGCTACTTCCATTTTTCCCAGCCTTTTATTATTTGAGTTGATACATTCCATCAGTGTACCATTTATTTTAGTCAGGTCTGTATGCAATTTCTTTATACTTTCTTCAAGGTTACTGGAAGTCATGTTTAGCGCTTGCACTTCTTTTTGCTGGACAACTGCAGTACTTTTCCTAGTTACTGTTTTTTCATCACCTTTTGTAGCTGATTTTCCTTCAGGTCCTATTTCTTTTTTCCTAGCATCCAAGCAGTGCAGTTAGTGTACTTAGTTACTGAAATTCATTCAGAAATCCAGGTCCACTGGCTTTATCTGCTAAGTTTCTGTTTTCCCACTGGGGCAGCCAGAATTAAGCAGTTACTCAATGTGCAGCCATCTTGGAAGTCCAAAAGTTGTGGGATTCTTGTGACATAGATGGTGACCTATAGCTCACTAAGATATGGTAAGGGATTCTATCTAAGGTGATATCAGGGCCAGTGCTAGAATTTTGGGGACCCCGAGCAGCTTTCAAGTTGGGGCCCTACCACGGAGAATATAAAGTGTGACCACATTGCCGTCATGCCCCCTACCCTGTCAATTTCATCCAGCACCATTTAACCATCACTGTATAGTGTTACTACATTCAGATCATTAAAAAGACTTGGAAGTGCAAGGTGCACACACTGACAGGCATTTAGCACCAATGTTACATTATGACAAGCCCCTGTACCACAGCAAGGTAGCCATTTACAGAGGTACACGCACACACACTGGCATTTAGTACCAATGTTACATTATGACAAGTCCCTGTACATGTAGCGCATCATCATGCATTGCGGCGTAGTGGTGGCTACCGTTGGTGGTTATAAACACAAATGTTTTGCTTGTTAAATTTTCCTTTAGCACTTTGCTTGCAGTCCTCTGGGGTTTTCGTAGCCCTTCTCTAGTGTCAGGTGAAACACTAAGCCTAGCCTCAGAGGTATCAATGCACCTGTCACCCACTAGCCATTCCTAAGTGCGACCTCTTTTCCTGATCATATAAATTTACCTAACACTATGGACAAATAATTTCCCACAGTTTCTCCAGCCAGCTTGGTCGAAATGGACATCCTGAGGCAGTGTAGCAACTGCCTCATGTTTACCTATAACCTTCTACTCCACACAAACTCAACATGTGAGAGATGCAACTATATTAAGAACCTTGAATACATTCTCTATCACACACCAGTCAGTACATATGACAATGAGTGGGTTTGTCAGCATACACACCTCACCTCCTTCTCCACCCAAACCCACATCACACATAACTATATATGCAGAGGTCCTCACCAGAAACATACCTAAACACCACAGACTTAAACCTTGTCACCACAATAAACAGAACATGCCGGAGGGATAGATTCCTGTCCCAGAGACTTCCCATACTCTGGAATAAACTACCTATCTATATCAAACAAAGATCCTCATTAGCACTCTTCAAGAAAAATCTTGATTGGATGGGAAATAGGAAATTCACCCCGGGGATCACCTCTGTGGCTCTGCTCGACAGTAGCACAGGAAAATAATTTTTTTGGGTGGCAAAAGCCAGGGTACCTTTTTGGCTGGGCTTGTATAGGCCCCAGGGCCGATAGCCTAGTACCTACCTATGAATCAACCACAAACACACTACACATAATGCTTCCTCTGCAGAGCACAATACACAAAACACCTCATGCACCAGTGTCTCACCTGTCAAGCCCTTAAAGCAAAACACAAAACCAAACATATTAGTTATAGATGACTCCATCTTGAGACACACAGATGTCCCTCTCACCAAGTTGGATAAGGAAAAGGTCACAGTCAGCTGTCTGTCAGGTGTCACGATCTGCCATATCACACATGCACTCAAGTCTCTCAACAACAGGTAATGTTATGACTCCGTCACAGTCCATGTTGGTGTGAATGACTTCAAATGTACCTCTCTGGACTATATGAAGAGAGACATGACTGAGCTCTCGGACTGTGTGTCTCAGGCAGGTATGTCTCTAGTGTTAAGCAGCTTTTTACCTTCACCTAGGATGATGCCTCAATACAAACAGAAAATGATTAACTTCAATAATTGGTTACTTTCTGGTGTCATTCTAAGGGGATCCAGTTAAGTGTCAGCCTGGGATGACAAGATCGACAGACCTGAATGCTTTTGCCAGTGATGGTCATGTCACCCCTGGAATTTTGGCTACTAGCTAAGGCTCTTGCCACCCCATAGTGTCTTTTTTAGGCAGCGTCTCAAGGACAAAATTCCTGACATAAAAACTCCATCTAAAAACAACCTCAAGGTTATGCTGCTAAATACTAGCAGCCTTTACATGAAACTGCACTCGCTGGAAGCAGTCCTCACCTTGGAAGATGCAGACATTTGTGCAGTCATACAGACCTGGTTCAAAGCTGTGGACAGCACCCCAGCCATACCTGGTTACACCTCCTTCCAAACGTTCAGACCTCAAACTGAAGGTGTGAAAACTAAAGGAGGTGGTGTATCAATATTCATTAAAGATAAATACACCTCCAGATTGGTTAAACAGTACAAGTCCCTGGAGATACTTCAGGTGCAATTAACTGTTGGTAGGATACCTCTTCAAGTTATTGCCAGCTACAGGACCCCCTCCATGAATCAGGACACCCATTTTGCCTATTTGGATTTACTTGAGTCTGTCAATATATATCCGAACGCCATGGTTTTGGGTGATTTTAACTACCCATCCATTGACTGGGTAAATTACCCATGCTCAAATTCACTTGCCCAAAGGTTCCTAGATTTTGTAAACTCCCATGCCCCGGACCAGCTAGTTGACACCCGCACAGTGGGTGCCAACATCAAGGAACTGGTGCTTACCAATATGGGAGGCCACTATAGCACCCCCACTGTGAGATCTTCCCTGGTGAGATCTGACCACAAATCAGTCTCATTCAAAGTAACCATCACACCTGACCCTGACCCCCCATCAACTAAACTAAAAGACTTCTCCAAAGCAGATTATAACCTCTTAGGGGATGGCATAAATAGCTTCACTGCACCTCCTCAGTCAGATGGAACTGTCAACTATGCTGAATTCTACACCAATGCTTTACACAAACATCTGTATAATTGCATTGACTTGGATGTACCTCATAGGACCAAAACAAGTGCCTCAAGGAAGAGCAAACCTGCTTGGTGGACAACTGCCATTAACAGGCTTTAGAATAAGATGAAGAAATTGTTGTCCAAGAGTAAGAGAGAGCGAGCCCTAAACTGGAAATACTCCCCCCTCAGCTTAGACAAGCAAATAAGATTTCTTGTGAAGTCCTCCAAAGCAAACTACAGATCCAAATTAGCGTCTTCAACTAAGGACAACCATAAGGCATTCTTTAGTTACATCCATAACCTAAAAACAAAGGCCCAGATTTGTGCTGAACTGGTATTTAATGATACCACATACACTGAAGCCTGTGGACATAGCTAACCTGTTGGCTGACAGGTTCTGTGAAAACTTTACTACCCTGTCCCCGCCACATGTACCCCATGACATCCCTACCACATGTCCACTACCTTGCATCTCTAAAGAGCAGGTCGCAAACCCCCTCTGTAAGGAGAAAAACAACATCTACAGGACCGGATAACATCTCAGGCTGCGTCCCACATGGGCTCCAAGAATTAGCAACACCATTGGGTACTCTTTTCATTGTCTAAGTACCAGCTTCATCCCAGCTGAATGGAAAATGGATATGGTTATATTCCCTTGCACAAAGGTGGTGCTTCCACTGACCCTGGGAACTATAGACCTATTAGCCTGACTAGCCTCATTTGCAAGGCCAAGGTGCGAATCATCATGGACCTCATCAACAAAGATATAGGTAATCTCCAAACACTTGACCCTACTCAGTTTGGATTTGTCAAAGGGAGATCATGCTTGTTAAACCTGGTGGACTTCATCGAGGCAGTCACCAAGGCCCTGGAAGTGGGGAAATCTGTACATACAGCATTCCTAGACTTGGCCAAAGCTTTTGACACTATCCTCCACTCAGACATCATTGACAAACTCACCCAACTAGGTATCAACCCTTATATCATTAGATGGGTCACTAACTGGCTCACTGATAGAACCCATATAGTCAAAATATGGGAATCCACCTCCAACAGCTGATGTGTAAGCAGTGGTGTTCCACAGGGATCAGTCCTAGGAGCTCTACTGTTTGGAATCAATTTCTCCGAAGTACAAGCAAAACCTAAAGATCTATGGCTGACAAAGTTTGCTGATGACTGCAAAGTGGGAGCAGTTACAGAATCTCCAAATGATGTCAACATCCTACAAGAGGGTCCTACACAAACAAATGACTGGTGCCAAAGTCATGGCTTTAAACTCAGTGCAAAAAAATGAATTACCATCCCTTTTGGTAAGAGCAATGTTCCTGCTAACTACCACATCAATACCAACACACTAAGTAAGCATTCAGTGGTGAGAGACCTGGGCACAGAGGTTGACAGCAACCTTACATTTGATCACCATGTTTCCAGAGTGGTAAGAAGGACATTCTATATCTCTCATCTCCTAAGTAAGGGCATTGCCTCTAGAAAAAAAAAAAAGTTACAACCTCCCTGTATTCTTCCCTCATCAGGATGGTAATTGGTAGAACACCCCTTTTGGTGTGTACCTTTGCAAGCACTTGCAGCAAGTGGAAAGACCACAAAGGTTCCTCACAAGGAAAATTCAAGGTCTTCAGCATCTGTCCTATGTGGATTGGCTCAAATCACTGTCACTTCATTCTGTTTCATGCACACTACTCGGAGGCAATCTCTGCTTTGCATATAAGGTGATCTCTGACCCTGCTTTCATATGGTACACTGGTTACTTGCTCTAAAGACCTTAACCTGATATGCGACATTAATACAACCTGCTGGAAGGACAGATTTGTCTCCCAGAGGTTACCACACCACTGGAACAGACTCCCACTTTATGTCAAACAGAGCACCTCACTGGCCCTCTTCAAATGCAATCTGGATGGGTAACCGTAAATTCACAATGGGGGTTCCACCTGTGTCCCTCTTGGACAAGGGCAATAGGTGCTGATCATGGAAATAAGGGTAAAACTTGACTAGGCTTGTAAGATGCAGTGCTTGTCATACAGGAATCAAAACCATGCTGCATCTGTGGCGAAAACTCAGTGTGTGTGTGTGTGTGTGTGTGTGTGTGTGTGTGTGTGTGTGTGTGTGTGTGTGTGTGTGTGTGTGTGTGTGTGTGCACATGCTTGTCCTACTAGAAATGGTAGGACATTAAGTGCTGTTTATTGAATTTGTGATATGTACATGCAGGCATATGTGTGAGTGCTTAGGTCTGGTGAGTGTAGAGTCTTTTCTCTGAGACTGAAACATACCTCTCAACCACTTGGCTCAAGAAATCTGGACAAAGCCTAAAATAACAGGGTACAAAGGCCCAAAAAATAGGTACAGATTTTAAATATTGCTCTTATAAGCTTAGAAAGTTGCTGGAATAGCAGGATTTGTATTAGCATGCATTTTCAGAAGGATGTGAAGTCGGAAACTCAAATGTATGTCATTATTTAGTGAATTTAGTCCTTGGTGATTTGACAGAAAACCACAACTTTTTTATGAGGAACAGACCAAACATATGAGGCAAAAATCTGGACATTCCATGAAAATCTGGTCAGTTGAGAGCTATGGGTTGACTGTACAAATATTGCAAATCATTTTGTTACATATTTGATCTTCTCTTCATTATCAGCCCCATTGCAACAAATTATGCCGCCACTTTCCCCAAGTTCCTTCTCCTGGACCCATCTACTCTCTTCTACTAAAAGATCATCTGGGAATACTAGAGTTTTGAACAAGCTCCAACCAACATTCTCAAAAAAAGCTGCAGTACGATAAACAAATCTCCAATCTGCTAACCTACATATACAGCCTATCGCTTTGCACCAGGAACTTACCCTATCTGCTACAACCAATCAGGTCCCTTGCTTTACAAAGCAGACCTGATTGAGTGCAGCTTACAGGGAAGTTTTAAAAAAAAAAATGGAGTAGCGTAATTGTGGAAACACGCAATGACATTCCCCAGCCATGTGAATGAGCCAAGGCCTCTGAAGCTGAAACGCAAACAAACACCAATCACAACCAATGTGTCACATAGTTCACAACACCAGTGTGCCACCCAGCAACAGCCCCTAAGGCAAGACAATGTACCTAACACTTTAGTCATAGGTGACTCTATAGTCTGGCACACTGATGTCCCTCTCACCAGGTTGAATAAGGAGAAAATTACAGTCGGCTGCCTGTCGGGTGCCAGGATCCGCCACATAACGCATGCACTCAAGTCACTCCACAACAAGTACAAATATGACTCTGTCATTGTCCATGTTGGAGTGAATGACTTGAGACGTACCTCCCTGGACTACATGAAAAGAGACATGGAAGAACTCTCGGATCATGTGGCCCAGGCAGGTATGACCCTAGCCCTGAGTAGCATCCTGCCTTCGCCCAGAATGATACCGCAATATAAGGATAAAATGATTGACTTCAACAATTGGCTAAGCTTATGGTGTCATTCAAAGGGGATCCAGTATCTGTCTGCCTGGGACGACATGATTGACAGACCACGATGCTTTGCCAGAGATGGTCTGCACCTGTCGCCCCTGGGATTCAGGTTACTGGCTAAGGCTCTTGCCACCCCTATAGTGCCTTTTTTAGGCAAACTTCAAAGGACCAAACCACCACCATAACAGCTACAATCATGCAAAATCTGAAGGTAATGCTACTCAATGCTAGAAGTCTAAACCTCAAAATGCACTCTCTCGTGGCACTCCTAAAAATGGAGAACATCGATATCTGTGCAGTAACTGAGACCTGGTTCAAGACTCCAGAGAGCACTCCTGCAATACCAGGCTACAACTCTTACCACACTTTTCGGCCACCAAACCAGGACCGAAACACTAAAGGTGGAGGAGTGTCAATATTCACCAAGGATATTCACACCACCAGGCTAGTTGGCCAACACAATGTGTCTGAAATTCTCCAAATGCAACTAACACTAGGTAAGACTGCAATCCAAATTGTAGCTTGCTACAGATCCCCCACCATACCCCAAGATTCTCACTACACCTTTCTAAACATACTGGAAAATATTAAGATAGAACCAAACACCCTAATACTGGGTGATTTTAACTACCCTGCCATTAACTGGGAAAACTACTCATGTCCCAACACCTTTGCTAACGGTTCTTGGAATTCATAAATTCCAACGCCCTGGATCAACTAATCCATAGTCCCACCAGGGGCTCCAATATCCTAGACCTGGTCATTACCAACATGGGAAATTAATGCTCCATACCTATGGTCACCACCTGATTGGTCAGGTCTGACCATAAGCTAATCACCCTTGACACCAACATCCCACCCCACCCCCTAGTAAAGAAACCACCATAAAAAACTTCTCCAAAGCCAACTTCATGCTACTCAAGTCAGAAGTGACAAACTTCATGACACCCATGCAGACGGGAACTGAAAGTTCAACTGCTGAATCCTACACTAAGGCACTGTACGAGCACATCCACTCATGCATGAATCGTGCCATCCCAAATAGAACCAAAATGCTCTCATCCAAAAAAGGAAGCCAATCTGGTGGTCCCCTGCCATAAACAAACTTTACAACAAAAGGAAGAAACTTTTGCAGAAAAGAGGAAAACCCCAGGATGCAAAAAACTCCCTTACTAGCCTCAGTAAGAAACTGAGATGCCTCATAAAATCCTCTAAAGCTAGTTACGAAAATAAAATTGCCAAAGATTCCAAAGACAACCACAAAGCATTCTATAACTATGTCAATAATCTAAATGGCAATGCTCAGATCTGCTCTGAGCTAAAACAGAATGGCATTAAATATACTGATCTGAAGGATATTGCCAATATCCTGGCAGATCGATTCAGTGCCAACTTCACCCCCCTCTCACCCCCCTAAATGGCCCATCTCAATACCAGAAGATTGCCAAATTCCAGTAATAACGGCCACACAGGTACAAAACGCACTCTCTAAAGCCAAGAATACAGCATCCATGGGACCAGATGACATCCCGGACTGTGTACTACATGAACTACAACATGAACTGGCACCTCACCTAAGTGTCATGTTTAATCATAGCCTCACCTCAGGTTTCGTGCCCACTGAGTGGCGCAGAGCTACAGTTATCCCAATCCACAAGGGGGGATTCCACCTTGGATCCCGGAAACTACCGTCCCATCAGTCTGACAAGCCTCATCTGCAAGGCCATGGAGCGTATTATCATGGAACTTATAAACAAAGACATTGGCAACCTTCAAACACTGGACCCCACCCAGTTTGGGTTTGTGAAGGGCCGATCTTGTCTCCTGAACCTGACTGACTTCTTTGAATCAGTCTCCAGAGCCATGGACAAGGGTAAGGTGGTCCACACAGCCTATCTAGACCTTGCCAAGGCCTTTGACACCACCCCCCACTCTGGAATCATAGATAAACTTACTAAGTTGGGCATTAATCCCTATGTCACCCAATGGGTTGCTAAATGGCTTACTGATAGAACCCACACTGTAAAAGTAGCCGACTCCAAATCCAGCTCCAGACAAGTGACAAGTGGAGTACCTCAGGGTTCAGTCCTGGGGCCGCTCTTGTTTGGCATCTACTTCTCTGAAGTACAGGTCAACAAAGGGACTCTGGCTAACAAAGTTTGCAGATGACTGCAAACTGGGAGCCATTATTGAATCCCCAAATGATGTGGATACTCTACAAAAGGGCCTTACAGAAACAGATGCTTGGTGCCAGAGCCATGGGCTCAAGCTCAATGCCAAGAAATGTTTTGTTATCCCCTTTGGGGAAAAAACATGTATCGTTGAATTACCATATAGGTGGAAGTACACTAAACACAGAAAGTGTGATAAGAGACTTAGGGACACAGGTGGACAGTGGTCTCACCTTCGATAACCACATCACCACAACAGTCAGGAAATCCTTCTATGTGGCACACCTCATCACGAAGGGCTTTTCATCCAGAAAAAAGGAGGTCATTGTCCCACTGTACTCATCCCTCATTAGACCCATTATAGAATACAACGCCCCATTTGGTATGTACCTCTCAAGACATCTGCAACAACTGGAAAGGCCTCAAAATACCTCACTAAAAGAATCACAGGCCTAAAGCAGATGCCCTGCGCTGACCGCCTTAAAAAACTCCAGCTATACTCTGTCACACATCGCTTACTCAGAGGTGATCTCTGCTTAACATACAAGGCCATGTCAAACCCAGAGCTGTTGGACATGCTACACTTAAAGAAATCCCAATCCCTCAGAGCTATACGCTCAAGGGATCTAAACCTTGTCATCACAATAAACAAAACATGCTGGAGGGATAGGTTCCTGACCCAGAGACTCCCCAGACTCTGGAATAGACTGCCCATACATGTCAAACAGAGTGCCTCTTTGGACCTCTTCAAGAGGAACCTTGACGATTGGATGGGAGAAAGGAAATTCACCCCAGGGATCACGTCAGTCGCCCTGCTAGACAGGGGTCCAGGAAAGTAAATAATGTGGGAAGAAATAGCCAGGGAATTGTTATGGCTAGGCTTGTATAGGCCCTAGGGCTGATAGCCTAGTACCAACCTATGAACCAATGGAGGGGAGAAACCCACGGCTGCTTCATTTGGGGGCCCACATACGCAGGGATATAATTGGGGGCTCCTCTCGGCCATGGGGTCGGCGGGTGCCTAATGCCAGCTTTGGGTGATATGCATGTGGATGAACTCCAGGATATCATTCTGTTTAACAAACCTAAATGTATACTTGTTGCTAATGTAGATTGAGATACCTCCACCTTTACTCACAGTCTGTGTGGCTGATGGTCTAAATGTGTGGAAGGCACTCTAGCCCTGTACAGAGTATTTCTGTGGCTTTAAACCATGTCTCAGTATTGGCACAGCTGTCTATAATCTCCAGAGTGAGGAGATACTCTAGGGTGTGGAGTTAAGGCTACTAGCATCGAGCAAATACACCTTTAGGTTCCTGTCGGTTTTATTTGTCATGTCTGTAAGTTTGCATCTTTGGTGGCAATATTTAAAAAGGCATTAAGGGTGTGAATAAAGTTTTAGCCAAAACATGAATCCCAGAGGGGGCGGGTGCAGGCCATCTTTTGCAAAACAATGTGATCTGGTAGTTTGTTCCATGGCAAAGCCAAAAATGGTGCTTCTTTCTCAGGGAAGCGAAGAAGCCGAAGCTGGTAAAAAAAGGCTTGATGCGTATGTAAAGAACAAAAAAGCTGACCGCAATTTTTCATCCCAAAAAAGGGAATTTTTTTTATCCCACGGGCACTGATTTTTTTTTACACTTGAGCAGTATGTTAAATCTGGAACTGATTATATCTTGTCAGGAGCAAAGAAGATTGCCGCTACTGCAAAGTAAGAACTGTAAATTGTGGATTACATTTTTTTGAGACTGTCAGAAGGAATATCCTCCTGGGATTCAATACCTACAATAAGTGTACACCATTCTGAGTGAACAGGCAACAGAGACATCACTCGCATCTTCTTCCTCCTAATTTTAATTTTCCTACTGATATTCTTGAAACTAAATAGTGACATGGATTCATAAAGGTTACCACAAAGTGTACTACGTGAACACTTACTGTAATCTTTCTGAGTGACTAGAAAGCACAAAAAATATGATAAGAATGTTCTTGAGTGCATATCGTGTACACTTAGTGTAGGCTTTACTGAATCTGGCCCATCATTTTTTCCCAGTTTATCTGAAGCTGCTGATTATTAATGACAAATCCACCAAAATAATGTTTTAAATATTTCCTAATTATAACTACAAATAATGTCAGGGATCTAAATCACAGTTATATTTGTTAATTTGGACTTTTAGCACCGATTTATTTATTTATTTATTAATTATTTGCATTTGTTTACCGGGAAAGTCCACTGGGCTAGAAAGTACCCATTTTCAGTGGAGGTCTGGGGAGAAAAGCTCCACAAAGATTCATACATACGATACATACACTGATGAAAAACTCATACAATACATACATTTGATGAAAAACTCAACTGGTAAAATACATGAAGTTATTACTTTTGATAAAATACTCAATTGGCAAAATACAATTGATGTTTAACTAAGAAACAAAGTAAGTAGACAAGTAACTGTGAATAAATCAACTGTTCTGACTGTATGAGGCTACATAGGTACAGTAGTCAGAAGTAGATTATCATCTGGAAATGAAGGTGAAGTATTAGATGTTAGTATAGGAAGGAGGTAAGTAAGGTGGGATTAGGAGAGAGAGAGTCAGGTTATAGATTGTGAGGCACTAGCACATGAGCATAGCCACTCGGAGGAAAGATGTTATTTTAAAGATTTTTTGAAGAAAAATTCATTGCTAATGGATCTAAGTGAGGGTGGGAGAGAGTTCTGTAGTCTAACAGTGGAAAAGGAGTGGAGCATTTGGCCAGAGGAGCAGTTGGGTTTTTCTACTTGCAACAACATTTGATTTTCAGAGCGGAGGGGTCTATTAGGGTGGTACAGGGTAAATAGAGAAAAAAGGGCAGGGAAGCTGGATGGATTGAATATTATGGGCAGTTGATATTTGTATATCAGTAAGATGATGAGGGAGCTCTAACTAGTTTAGTAATTCAAGAGAGGCACAGTGGTAGGATAAATGCAGCTCATTTATTACAGACTTTGCAATTTTGTTATAGCATGAGTCTAGTTTGGATTTATGACTGGCTTGTATATTGGTAAAGAGAGGCGCCCCATAAAGAAGAGATGGGGGTAGGAAGGATGAGGCAAGGGCTTGTTTTGAGGAGTAAGTGAGGAAAGTTGTGTTTCAGTAAAGCATGCCCAGTTTCTGGTGGACTTTTTTGATGTGGTTGTGTATATGCATTTCAAATGTTAGGTGTTCATCTTGGGTGACACCTACAGGTTTAGTATGTGTGACAACCTCTATGGAGGTGTTATCTTGAGAGAAAATAGAGAAATAAGCTGTGTTTATGGCAGTAGTCTTCTTGGGGGTGAAAAGCATAAGTTTAGTTTTCTAAGGGTTTTAGGCTATGTGGTTGTTAGCCATCCATATTTCAGTGGAGCTAAGAGCTGACTGGCTTAAGTTTTAGGAGTTCAGGTAAGGAATTGGCTGTGCAGATGAAAGAATCATGTGCGTATTGGATAACTGAGCCTTGAGTAAGTGTAGAGGGAAAGTCATTGATGAAGATACTGAAAAGGAGAGGCCCCAAGATAGATCCCTGGGGGAATCCTGTAGGGGTATTAAGGAAAGAAGAGAAAGTGTTGCCACTTAGTGGCTTGTTGCCTGTCTGTGAGATAGTTAGAAAAACAGTATAGGGGGGAGGGAGAGATTCCCAAGTTGGAAAGTTTTTTGAGAAGAGGAGGGTGGGATCAATGGCTTTGGAAAGGTCGAGAAATAGAGAGGAGACAAGTTTCCCGGCATCCCAAGCCCGATTGACAGAGTCGCAGAAGGATACAAGAGCTGTAGTGGTGCTGTGACTCTGTATAAAACCATGTTGGGCTGCTGACAGAAGGTTGTTGTCAAGTAGGTAGCTAAGGAATTGTCTGTGAATAAATTTTTCAAGGATTTTTGAGATGGGGAGAGGATGGCAATGGGCCGGAAGCTGGAGATGTCTGTGTTATTTCAACCTTTGTGTAATGCAAGGATGAATCTTTTTTTCCAGATGGTGGGAAAGTACAGTTGTGTACACTTACCATAAATGTAGATGTTCGAGTGTATTCACTGTTGCAGTCATTAAATTTGGGTAATCTGCTGACAGCTTGCCCTCAGTCGGCCTGAATTCCAAAGTCTTGGCTCCTGCGTCGGTTGCTGTCTCCTCTTCCATGACGTTGGGTCGTGAGGGGTATAAAACAAGCAGCCGACGCCATTTTCTTTAGTTTGTCTTGCCCCAGATGTCAGGTGCCCCCCAAATGGGTAGCAAAAATATATATATATAAACTATATATACATGCAACAATGCAAACTTTACCTTCATCTACAAGCAAATACACCACAAAGGTTGTAGAAGATAGTGAAGGAAAGAGAAACTCCAGAATAAAAGGGGGGTGGCTGGTGGGTAACCTGGACTGCAACAGTGAATATATTCAAACATCTACATTTCTGGTAAGTGTACACAACTGTACTATGTTCTTCGTGTTTCACTGTTGCAGTCATTACATTTGGGTAGAATCCCAAAGCTATGGATGGGAGGCTGGAGCTAAACTGCATTAGGGGCGGCTATAAGGTGCTGCAGAACTGCAGTGGCAAAGCCTGCCCTGGACTTAGAGTAGAGAGTCAAATGATAATGCTTTGTAAAAGTGTGAATAGAACTCCAAGTAGCAGCCTCTAGAATGTCGTTGGTTGTTACTCCTCTGAGAAAAGCTGCTGATGTAGCTGCAGCCCTAGTGGAATGAGACCTAATGCCCTTGGGCACAGGTTTGCCATAGTGTAAGTAGAAGAAACTAATGCAGTAGCTTATCCACTTTGAAATAGTCTGCTTTGAAATAGCCTTTCCCTCTGATCCTGCAGCAAATGTCACTAGTAACAACTCAGTTTTTCTTAGAGCTTTAGTCCTGTTCCAGTAGAATCTTAGTTATCTGTGTACGTCCAAGGAATGTAAAATCCTCTCCCCCTTGTTCTGCAAATTTGGATAAAAAGTTGGCAGATGAATAGTCTGGTTAAGAGCAACACTAGAAACCATCATAGGCATAAATGAAGGATTGGTCCTCAGGGATACCTTGGTCTGGGTAAAATATGATAAAAGGCTCCACAGCCATGAGGGCCTGTAGCTCTAAGACCCTTCTTGCTGAAGTAATTGACAAGAGCACAGCTGTTTTCCATGATAAGAATTTTAGATCTGCAGTAGCAGCTGGTTCAAATGGAGGCAGGGTGAGCTTTTCCAACACATAATTGAGGTCCCATGCAGGGATTGGTGATCTTCTGGGAGGCCTTAAATTTTTGGCCTCTCTGAGATACTGCTTTAGTAAAGGATGAGAAAAGATTGGTGGCTCTGTGTTGTAATGAGCCGAGATGGCAGAGGCATGGATTTTTATTGATGAAAAAGATAGGCCTTTGCCAAGCATCTCAGTCAAGTATTGTAAAATCTGAGGAATATTTGGCTCTGCTGTATCAGTTCCTTGTGCTTGGTTCCAAGCACAGAATTTCTTCCATTTATCAGCATAAGATTTTCTAGTACTAGGCCTTCTGGCTTCCAAAATGACATCCATCACAGCTTTACTGACAGGAGAAGTTTGAATATCTACATGATCAGCCATGCTGCCATGTTCAGTGTTTGGAGCTGATTGTGCAGGATCCGATTGTTTTGCTGGGACAATAAGTGAGGTATTTGAGGCAAGTACCAAGCTGAGAATTGAGATACGTTCCTTAGGATTGGGTACCAGTATTGGTGAGGCCAGTGCAGGGCAATTAGCATCATCTTTGATTTCTCTTGTCTGACTTTTAGTAGGACCTTGGGAAGAAGAGGCATGGGAGGAAAGGCGTAAACTGAAAGGTTTTTCCAACTGAAGGATAGGGCGTCCACTTTCCATGCTTGTTTGTGATAAGTCCTTGTGCAGAATTTTTCCAGTTGATAATTCCGAGAAAAGGCAAATAGGTCTATGTCCGGGCTCCGCCATTTCTTTGTTATCATGCTGAAGACTTGTAGATCTCGTTTCCACTCATGAGGGTCCATAAGGTCTCTGCTTAAATTGTCTGCCAAAGTATTTTGCTTTTCTGGCAGAAATTGAGCTTGAAGATGTACTTGGTATGTCAAGGATGTGTCCCACAGTGCCATGGCTAGTCTGCAAAGGGGGTATGAGTGCGTGCCCCCCTGCTTGGTTATATACCACATAACCGTGGTGTTGTCTGTCTTTATCAGTAGTAAGCCCTTGAAGGCTGTCAGGGCATTCTGAACAGCTAAAATCTCTTTTTGGTTGATATGCACATGCATTTGTTTTGGGGTCCATATGCCCTGAATGCATCTTCCCTCCAGGTGGGCCCCCCATGCATAATCTGATGCGTCTGTTGTTAAGGTTTGGCTGGCAGGGGGTAGAGTGAAAGCCCGTCCCATGTTTTGGTGACATGCCTTTGCCCACCATAGAAACTCCTGTTGTAGGCAGAGAATGACAGGAATCATTGTTTCCAGACTGTGACAATGTTGACTCCATAAACCTTTTAGGTACCGTTGTAGTTTCCTCATATGCAGTCTTGCATATGGAATCAGTAGAATGCAGGATTCCATGAACCCCAAAGCCTGCAGAGTTTGTCTTGTAGACAACTGGGTTTTTGTTGCCATCAGTTTGAAGTAAGTAGTCAGTTGCCTTTCTCTGGCATGAGGAAAGCCATCTGGGCAGTTGTATTCAAGCTTGCACCCAGGAATGTTGTCTTTTGAGAGGGTACCAGTTGTGATTTCTTTTCGTTTATTGTGTACCCTAGGCATGTTAGAAGCCTTTTCACAAATGCCAGGTGCTGAAGAAGAATGTCCTTGTTCTCTGCTTGAATAATGTCCTTGTTCTCTGCTTGAATGAGACAGTCGTCCATGTAAGGATATATTTGTATAATACTTTGTCTGCAAAATGCAATTACTGGTGCCAAGCACTTTGTAAAGACCCTAGACACAGTAGATAAGCCAAAGGGTAGTGCAGAGAATTGGTAATGCATAAAGCCAGCCTTGAAACGGAGGTATCTTCTGCACGATTCCCTTACTGGGGTATGCAGGTACGCTTCTTTTAGGTCTAATGTCACCAGCCAAGCATTCTTGCCCAGCATGGGCAGAAGCTGCTGCAAAGTTAGCATTCTGAATTTTGGAATGTCCAGGTATGTGTTCAAAATTGATAAATCCAGTATTGGGTGCCAGGCCTTGTCTTTTCTGGGTACCAAGAACAGTCTTGAATAAAAACCTTGTCCTTTTTCCTGTTCTGGTACTGGCTGAATAGCCCCCATATCCATGAGGGACATAACCTGTTTCTTTGCCTCTGCCCACTGATTTTCTGACAGATCTGGCCAACTGCTTGCAATTGGCAGAGTATGGAAGTGGAATCTGTATCCCTGAGATACTATGTTTAACACCCACTTGTCCTGGGTTATTAACTGCCAATTTTGAGTATAAAGTGTTAATTTTCCCCCTAAGGGTGCTGCCAAAAGGAAAGTGCTTGGTGATGGCAGAGGAAAGTCATTGAGATCGGTTACTGTAGGGTTGCGCTTTATGTCCTCCAGATTTGGAGGTAGAAGCACCCCATTGCTTTGACCTGTAAGAATCCTGTGACTGGTATCTAGAACTTTTAGGGTGCCTGGATTTGCCCCATTGAGCACTGTCGGCCACAGAAAAGGACCAATTTTTTGTAGCCCACTGTCTTTTACAATTTGCATAGACTTAGCTTTGTCTTCCATTTTCTTTAAAACCTCTTCTGCCTTAATACCAAACAGAGTATCATGCTGTAAAGGTGCATCCAGCAATTTAGCTTTAACATGATCAGGCAAATTTTGCTCTTTTAGCCAGGCATGCCTCCTAATCACAGATCCAGTAACTGTGCAATGCAGGAGGCCTCTAAGGAATCAAAATCACATTGCAAAGTACGCTTTCCAACTTGTTCTGCTGCATGCAATAATTCCTGCAATTCTTTATTTTCTGCACATTCAGAAATCAACATCATTTTCTGTTTCAGTAATCCCATAACATGTTGTTGATACTTGAACATATGAAACTGGCAGTTTAATGCCCTAATTGCCAAGGTTGTAGATGTATAAACCTTTTTTCCCCATCTATCTCCTGTTTGGCATATACTTCTCAGAAGTACAAGCAAGCACGGAAGAGCTGTGGCTGACTAAGTTTGCGGACGACTGCAAACTGGGTGCTATAATAGAGTCTCCGGCCGACATGGAGATCCTCCAGAAGGGCCTAAATGAGACTGATGCATGGTGTCAAAGCCATGGTCTCAAGCTAAATGCAAAAAAATGCATAGTAATCCCCTTTGGAAAAAACAGAATACCCGCAAACTACAACATAGGAGGTAATCCCCTGAAATCTGAAGAAGAAATAAGGGATCTAGGGACCCAAGTGGATAGTCAGCTTTCCTTTGATAACCATGTTGCCAAAGTGGTTAGAAAATCCTTCTATGTGACCCATCTGATCACGAAAGGATTCGCATCAAGATCTAAGGATGTAATGGTGCCCCTCTACTCTTCCCTCATCAGACCCATTATTGAGTACAATGCACCAATTGGAATGTACCTGGCTAGACATCTCCAGCAGCTGGAGAGACCACAAAGGTAACTAACCAAGAGGATTACTGGCCTCAAACAATTGCCCTATGCAGCATGACTGAAAAAGCTAAGACTGTTCTCTGTTGCATACTGCTTTCTCAGAGGCGATCTCTGTCTAACGTACAGAGCCATGTCCAACCCAGAATTGTTGAACATGCTCCATCTTAGCAAAACCAAATCTACTCGAGCTACACGCTCTAGGGATATAAACCTCAACACAACAATGAATAGAACATGCTGGAGGGATAGATTCCCTTCGCAGAGACTTCCCTTACTATGGAACAGGGTCCTGATCTACATAAGACAGAGCCCCTCACTATCACTCTTCAAGAGGAACCTTGATGAGTGGATGGGTAACAGAAAGTTCACACCGGGGATCACACCAACAGCACTACTACATAGGGGATAAGGGTACTAGCTGCTAGTACAAGGGTCTAGGGAACTACTAAAGGGGCGGTGAATACCGCACAATGTGGCTGGGCTAAAATATGCCTTCGGGCAGATAGCCCAGTACCAACCTATGAACCTATCTAGTGCCCTTGAATCTCTGTCAGAGGGGGTAGAATTTTTTGCTGTTGAGGCCTTAACACCTTTTGGACCCTGTGAAATAGTTTCAGGGTCAGCAGCACGGTTTATAAATAAAAATTTGTGAGAGTCAGGAACCCTGTAATATCTGTCTGGCTTGCTGGGAGCCGGAGGTAAGGAGTCTGGAGTCAAGCTTGACTCCGAAAACACATCATCCACAATGTCTAAAATAGGAGGTATGGCTAAAGGCCTATGCTGAGGGAGAAGAAGGAAATCTCCAAGCCTCTTTTGATTCTGAGAAATCCTGACTCTCCCAATGAAAATGCTCCCTCAAAGTATGCAAAGTTTCTCCAAAAGAATAATCTTCAGGAGGTGATGCAGATGGGATAGATTCCTCTGCATCAGAATCCTCATAGGGTGGTATAGAAAATTCCTGATCAGAAGAGGAATCAGAAGAAATAGAAAACTGATCTGAAGATTCATAATCAGTGTCTTGCCTAGGCCCTCATCAGGAGGGGGTTGGGAACCCCTGATCAAGGTAATTAGGTCTTCAGCCATTTTGATCACCTGTTTTTTGGGCATAGAGGCCTGTGCACATGGCTCATGCTTTGTTTTTTTAGCTTTAGAAGTTGCTTTTGTCTTTGATGTTGAAGCTGGCGTCAGTTTTATATAAAAATGTTGTGATCTGAATACACCCTCAGAAGCCGGTGCCTGCTCAGCGGCTCCGGACCCATCTGAGGGAGAGACATCCGCGGGTACAATACTTTGAGAATCTCGTGGCGTGCCAGACTCCACATGGGTCTCAGTAGGGGCCTGCGACTCTAAAGTAGCAGGTATCAGGGGCTGCGAAAGCGCCTCACTGAGTATCGGCGAACTAGCGACTGGCTTAGGAGAAGCTTCATTGTCGGTTTTGGACCTCGATGGTCTATCTCTGTACTTTTCTTTGCATTTTTTGTGTACTCCGGTAGTCGGATTACTATCAGATGAAATTTCAGGATAGTTAAATCTGTTTCCAAAATATTTTGAGGCAAAGGTATACCAACGCTTAATAGTGCGTTGGTTAAATTTAGCACAAAACCGACAGCTAGGCACGTTATGATCAGGGCCTAGGCAAGGAATACAGTATAAATTAAAATCCTTATGAGGTATTTGTTTCCCACAAGTAATGCAACTATTAACTTTTTCTGACATTGGTATGGAGCAAGAAAAAAAGTTTCCCCAACGGGGTACTTAGCTTTAGTGAAGACTTCGGTTCTGAAACTCGAATTCGAAAATTTCAGGAGTTGGCTGACCGGCACTTGCGAACTGCTTCTGCTTCGGGCACCGCGCGGCAAGAAAGACTAGAGAAAATGGCGTTGGCTGCTTGTTTTATACCCCTGAAGACCTGATGTCATGGAAGAGGAAACAGTAACAGACGCAGGACCCAAGACTTTGGAATTCAGGCCGACTGAGGGCAACCTGCCAGCAGATTACCCAAATGTAATGACTGCAACAGTGAAACACGAAAAACATCATAGGACTCTTGAATAGACCTATTAATAAGTAAACTGACAGGGTAGGCAATGGAATGTGCTGCTATTTGGAGGAATTCTGAGGGCAGATTGTCAGGGGGCATTAGTGCATGGTTTTAATTTCAGAAGGAATTTCTGTATTGTGGTAGTAGGAACTGGTGCTAATGAGAAGAGTTGTGAGTGGGGAGAGGAGGTATTTGTAGTTGGTGGGTCTGGTGGGTTACAGTGATTATGACGGAAGTTAATTGTGCGATTAGCTATGCTGTTTATAAAATATGTGTCGAAGGCTGTAGCTATTTCAGTGGGGTTTCTTTTGGAATTTGGACAGGGGTTATTGTTTGACTTACATTTTCCCCAATATGACACCAACATAGCCCCAGACAATATTACTCCCCAGGAGAAACAGGCACTTTCTGAACTTAGATTGAATCACAAAATTGTGATACTTCAAGCTGACAAAGGAGGAGCTGTGGTGATTCAAAACACTGACTATTATGTACAGGAGGGCCTCACACAACTTTCGGATTCCCATTGCTATATGCATATGGGGGTAGATCCAACTAATAGATTTAAACAGGACATTGACCAGTTTCTTAATGAGGCACTGCAGGAAGGAATTATCACACAAAAGACGGTCCAACATTTACAGGTTAAGGACCCTCATAAACAGATTTTATACTTGTTGCCTAAAATTCACAAATCCATCACTCACCCTCCAGGTAGGCCAATTGTGTCAGGCCACGGGTCACTAACTGAACCTTTATCTGCATTTTTAACGCAATATTTGAAGCCATTATTGACTCTGGTTAGAGCCCGCATACAGGATACAACAGAATTTCTCAACATCATTGCTGACACTCAACTGGATCCAGAGTGGCTTATGTGTACCTTAGATGTAAAATCCCTTTACACCAGCATACCACATTGGGCTGGTCTCCAGGCTCTTGAATTTTGGCTCAAAAAAGCTGAATTATATCCACCGGGATTTAACACTATTAATATGTATGTCTGAGCATGTTCTCAACAAAAATGTTTTTTACTTCCAAGGTGATTGTTATTGGCAATTGAGAGGCACAGCTATGGGTGCCTCTTTTGCTCCAATATATGCCGACTTATTTATGGCTTATTTGGAAGAGTGTCTTATTTACAATCCCTTACACAACATTTATCTAGTTGAGATGGATATTTGGAGGCGTTATCTCGATGATTGCTGGATGGTGTGGCGTGCTGATGCTGAATATCTGATGGAATTTGTGGAACATTTGAATAACAACATATGGGGTATTGAATTTTCTATAACATATCATAGGTCGGTTATCGACTTTTTGGATGTTACTATATATCGTAACGAAGATAACACCTTGAATACTAAGATACATAGAAAATACCCACAATTCAATTCGTTACTCCATTCCTCCAGCATGCATCCACGCCACACCATCCGCAACATTCCCAAATCTCAATATCTACGTATCAAACGTATTAATTCTTCAGTAGTGGATTATGAGAAGGCCAAACAAGATCTAAATATCAGATTCTTAGATAGAGGTTATTCTAGTTTTGATATACAAGCAGCCAGGATCTGGACTGACCAACAAGAAAGACATGAATTGTTACAATACAAAGATAAGAAAGATCATATGAAGGATGAGAACATCAGATTTATTACTACTTTCGGCAGAAACCACCAACTGGTCAGGAATATACTCAATAACAATTGGAACATTCTGTTAGCCAACGATCATCTTCGTCATACACTGGGTAATCAATGCTCTATCTCCTATCGGAGAGGCAAAACTTTGGGCACATTATTTTCTCATTATAAACATCAGGATAGTGGGGGTGCAAATTATAAGCAACTCACCATCACAGGGGATGAACTGTTGGGAACTTTTCCTTGTGGCCATTGCATATCCTGTGGCCAAGTTAACAAGCTCAAACAATTTACCAGTGCTAATACCAGCAAGGTATTTGATGTCCGTGTTTTTGGCAACTGTTCATCCAGTTGGGTGATTTATTTGGCCACGTGCCATTGTAAAGCTTTCTATGTTGGCAAAACTTCACGTTCTTTGAGAATTAGAGTAGGGGAACATCGAAGTGATATTCGTAATCAGAAACCCACAAATGCTCTATACCAACATTCTACTAAACATAAATCAGCCAAATTTATGTTCACTACTATTGATAAGATCCAGGGAAATAGACATAATCAACTTGGTTGGCAGAGTATTCTCAGTCATAAAGAAAAGTACTGGATAGTTCATCTAGGGGCTTTATTCCCACCAGGACTTGATCACTTATGAAACAAACACAGGAATCAACATATAGTATGGAGATATATATAAGGGGGATTAACATTGCATGGACTAGCATATTATTTGACAGATAGGTACTTTTGTACAATTAATACATGATTTATATTTGTGACAGATAGCTGGCTATGCTATCTTGTATTAGTGGAGTTTTTATGCATTAGAGAGGTTGTACTAAGTTATTTGTATACCACAAACTTCCTATATAAACCCATTTGTTATTAACCACTTTACACATGTTATTATCATTTTAATATGCATTGGCCATATTCTTATATATATGCTATTTAGAATCATTGTTGTAGTCACACATTTCCAAACATCTATTAATGATATGGAATGTACCATTTTTTCATTGGTTAATGGACTCTATAAATGGAGCATTTTCACTGGTGAATTGTTTTAATTAACTATTACTTCCTCACTGAAGAAGGCTTTGGCCGAAACTAGTCTGAGGACTTGGAATTTATATTGGTGTTTTACAGCACCATTTTGTTATCCAATAAAGCATTCGGAACTGCTTTTGCTGGCCCTTTGTGTTTCTTTGTTATTGTTTGAGCCTAGATGAAGTAGGTTGTTGACTGACCTCCAAAAATGTTTTGGGTCTTGTTTGTGTTGGTTTAGTAATGAATGATAGTATTCTTTCTTATCCTTAGTAACAAGGCATTTTACTTTGTTGTGAAGGTAAGTGGGTTTTTTTGTTCTTTTGCCAGAGTTTCCAGGCTTTGTCTCTGATGGTCATATGTTTGGTTGTACTAGTAAGCCATGGGATGTTGCAAGATCTTACACATTTAAACAGGGCACAACAATCTTTTTTATTTACTTATCCATAATACTATTGGTTAAGCAACTTTTTTTTTTACTAAACTATGTTGTTTTACCAACAAACTGTACTTGTAAACCCATGAAACATTAATCTTTATAACAGATTTTGAGTAGAGTGACTGACAACCAGGAAATCAAAACCTACCCAAGATGCAATGCTGTTTTCTTACAGTGGAGTTGTCTTGTAGTATTTATTTATTTTTATAATTTTTTTTTTTTTAGCATACACTGCACAACTTGATGAATGTGCATAAAAAGACTATGGCCCCGATTCCAAACGACTTGCTGTAACTTTAAGTAATCACTTACACTGAAAGCAATTGTTTTGGAATCTGGTCCCAGTAGTAGGCATGTTTATAGACTGGTCTTACCTCAAAACCAAGTCACTTAGACTGACAGCAACCCTTCTGGATTCTGGCCCTATATATTTTATACAAAAGAATTAAGAAAATTTGACTTTAGGTGATATCGGGACTGATTACATTTGTCATGCACAGCTATGGACATTTATTTTCAAGGCAGTCTATTAGTAACATAAACGGGTGTTTTGCCTTACCCCATTTTTCTAACTGCCACAACTCTCTCATTTTATAGCAGGACTTTATAAATATTTCTTAGGTTCACAGGTGTGTACTAGGCTAATGGCCCTGGAGCCTTTACAAGCCTAGCCCATATGATTACCCTAGCATCGTGCCACCTGACCTTAGTTCCCAGTGCCTCTGTCGAGTAAAGCCATTGGAGTGATCCCTGGTGTGAATTTTCCATTTCCCATCCACTCATCAAGATTTCTCTTGAAGGCGGCCAGTGAGGTGCTCTGCTTGACATATATGGGAAGTCTATTCCATAGCATGGGCAGTCCTCTGGGTTATGAACCTGTCCCTCCAGCATGTTCTGTTGATTGTGGTAATGAGGTTGAGGTCTCTGGAGTGTGGGGTGTGGAGGGATTGGGATTTCTTTAGATATAGCATTTCTAACAGAGCTGGGTCAGACATGGCTTTGTAAGTCAAGCAGAGATTGCCTCTAAGCAGGTGATATGAGACCGAGAATAGTTGGAGTTTTTTTTAGTCTGTCCACATAGGACAAATGTTTAAGGCCTAGGATCCTCTTTGTGAGGTACTTACGCGTCCTCTCCAGTGGTTGAAGTGTTAAGTGAGGTACATGCCAAATGAGGCATTGTATTCAATGACTGGCCAGATGATAATGAGGGAAGAGTAGAGGGAGACAATGACCTCTTCTTCCTGGATGCAAAACCCTTAGTAATGAGATATGCTACATAGAAGGACTTTTTGACCAAAGTGGTAATGTGGTGGTCAAAAGAGAGGTTGCCGTCAACCTCTATTCCCAGATCTCTTATAATGCCTTCTGTGTTCAATGGACTACCATCGATGTGGTAATTCATGGGAACCGCGTTTTTCCCAAAGAGAATGATGACACATTTTTTGACATCGAGCTTAAGGCCATGGTTCTGACACCAGTGGTTGGTCTCAGTGAGGTCTTTCTGTAGGATGTCAACATCACTCTGGGAGTTAATAGTGCCCAACTTGCAATCGTCAGTGAACTATGTCAGTCAGAGTCCCTTCGTGTTAGCCTGGACTAGAAATAGATACCAAACAGGAGAGGACCCAGGACCGAACCCTGTGGGACTCCACTCTTGACTGATTAGCAGTCTGACTTGGAGTCAGCTACTTTCACACTGTGGGTTCTACCTGTGAGCCAGTTTGCAAGCCACCTAGTGATATAGGGGTTGATGCCTAGCTTAGTGAGTTTCACTATGATTCCTGAGTAGGGAATGGTATCAAAGGCCTTGGCCAAATCAAGGTAGGCTGTATGAACCACCTTGCCTTTATCCAGGGCTCTGGTGACTGACTCAAAGAAGTTGACCAAGTTGAGCAGGCATGATCTACCCTTCACAAAACCAAACTGTGTGGGATCCAGAGTTTGGAGATTCCCTATACCAATGTTTATTAGGTTCATGATGATGCGTTCCATAGCTTTGCATATCAGACTTGTCAGGCTAATGAGGCGATAGGTTCCAAGGTCTGTAGTCACTCCTCCTTTGTGGAGAGGGATGACTGTAGCAGTATGCCATTCAGTAAGGACAAAGCCTGAGATGAGGCTGTGATTGAACAGGGCACACAGCTGAGGTGCCAATTCACTCTGTAGTTCATGTAGAACACAGCCAGGGATATTGTCAGGTCCCATAGAAGCTGTATTCTTGGCCTTGGACAGTGCTGTTTTAACCTGTGCAGCGGTAATACTGGATGCCTAGCAATCTACTGGTATTATGATTGGTCCTTGGGGAGGGGGGGGACTGGCACTGAATCTGTCAGCCAGTATATTGGCAATATCTGTTGGCTCTGTATAGGAGGTACCATTGTGCAGCAGCACAGAGCAAATCCGAGTATTGCCATGGAGATTCTTTACATAACTATAGAAGGCCTTGTGGTTGTCTTTACTATCTTTTGCAATTCTGTTTTCATAGCTAGCTTTAGAGGATTTGATGAGGGATCTCAACTTTTTGTTGAGGCTGATAAGGGAGTTTTTCCAGTCTTGGGACTTCACCTTATTCTGCATCAGTTTCCTCCTTCTTTTGTAGAGTTTGTTTATGGCAGGAGACCGCCAGATTGGCTTCCTTTTTTTTTTTTTGGAGGAGAGCATCTTGGTTCTATTGAGTATGTGGAGATCCATGCATTTGTGTATGTGTTCGTATAGTGCACTGGTGTATGATTTGGCGGTCATGCAACTGATCTCCATTTGCATGGGTGCCGTGAAGTTAGCCACCTCTGTTTTAGGAGCCCAAAGTTAGCTTTGTAGACGTTGTTCATGGTGGTTACCTTTGTGGAGGAGGGTCGGAGGGATGTGGATTTCCAAGGTGATTAGTTTGTGGTTGGATTTAACCAAGGAGGAGTTGACTATTGGTATAGAGCAATGGTTGGTCCATGTTAGTAATGACCAGGTCAAGGATGTTGCTACCTCTAGTGCAGGTAAGAACGAGCTGGTCCAAGGCATTGGAATTAATGAATTCCAGGAAAAGTTGGGCAAGTGTATTGGTACAGGAGTAGTTTTCCCAGTTAATGGAGGGGTAGTTGAAGTCACCCAGTATGAGAGTGTTAGGTTGGACCCTAATATTCTCCAGGGTGCTTAGGAACATGGAGTGTGTGTCTTGGGACATAGTTAGGACTCTGCAGAAGGCTATGACCTGAATCGCTGTCTTAACCAATGTTAGCTGCACCTGAAGCATCTCAGATATGTTATGTTGGGCTACCAGTCTGGAGGTGTGCGCATCCTTTATGAATATGGAAACACCACCGCCTTTGGAGCTTCAGTCCAAGTTCTGGGGCTGAAAGGTGTGGAATGAGTTATAGCCTGGTTGTGCAGGGGTGCATTCTGCTGCCTTGAACCAGGTCTCTGTTACGGCACAAATGTCGATGTTCTCCATTTTAAGGAGTGCTTTGAGAGAGTGCATTTTGAGATTTAGACTTCTAGCGTTGAGCAGCATGACCCTCAGATTGCATTTGTTTGTAGCTGTTACGGTGGTAACCTGGTCTTTGGAACACCACCTGTAGATCAGTTGGTTTAATGATCTGGTTATGCTATGTATGTGTTGGTTGGCCATAGCAACTGCAGGTGGGCGTGCTCTACTCACTGCAGTTAACACAGCGTTGTAACATTCCATGTGGCAGTTAATAAAGAAGCTGTTAAACTGAAAACAGGTCTCCTCGCTCATTTCAACATGGTGTCAGAAGTTGCTCGTCAATGAGCATTTTTTCATCATTTTTCCTCGTTCAAGAAGAAAAAAAAAAAAGAGGTACGCGTTACAAGTGGCTAACAGGCTAACAGAGCATGGCAAAAGGATTTCACAGACCAGACCCACTCGTCTTCGATGGAGACGTTGCTGAAAATTGGCGCGTATTTGAAAGGGAGTATGACATCTTTATTGAGGCGGCCCACTCAGATAAACCAGACAAAACGAAAGCTTATATCCTCCTCAATCTAGCAGGGGCAGAAGCCATCGAAAGGGAACGCTCGTTTGTCTATGCCGCAGAAATTAGGGTGCCACCCGCAAGAGACAGCAGGACGGAGCCATTATTCATTCAGCAGAGTCCAGAGAGGACCCCAACTGTTTAAAAAAGAAATTTCGGGAAATGTGCAACCCACAATATAATAAAATAATGGAGAGACACAAGTTTCATTCCCGAAATCAGAGACAAGGTGAGACTATTGAGTCTTTTATTAGTGATTTAAAGATTAAAGCCAAAAGTTGTCATTTTGGAGATTTAACAGATGAGTTAATCTGTGACAGGATTGTTTGTGGCATAAATAATGACAGTATAAGGAAGGCCCTTTTACGTGACAGTGACTTGACCCTATCCAAAACCATTTCTATCTGTCGTGTTTATGAAATGACTGAGGAGAATACTAGGGCTCTTGCCAAACAGCAGGCCGCAACGGTGGATGCACTGCAGCCAGGCTCCACCAGATGGCGTCCCAGGACGAATTATAAGCCTGTAAGTGGGCAGGATGTAAAACTCGTCAGGAACTGCAACAATTGTGGAGGCAACCACGCTGCACAGCGAGACAAATGTCCTGCGTTTGGCCAGCAATGCCACAAATGTCAAAAATGGAACCACTACAAAAAATGTTGCAGATCCAAGCCTCAACATGAGCATCCTAAAAGGAAAAGTTTTGTTAAAGAATACCGTAACAAACAACCCGTGCATCAGCTAGAGCTGGAGCAGCCGGACATCAGCGCTGATGACACGTTCTATGTAGATGGTGTCGAGCCCATTGCAGTTGTGGACAATGTAAATACCCAAGTAGAGTACCAGGATGAAGGATTTGTCACCCTGTATGTACGAGATAAGCCTATTAAAATGAAAATCGACACGGGGCAAAATGTAATGTGATGGCAAAAAGCACTTTTCTCCAGCTGTATGAGGGACAGATTTTGACATGCAATAAAACAATAAACATAGTGGCCTACGGAGGCAGCAAGATCAAAACAGCCGGTTTTGCTACACTTTCTCTGTCACTGGATGGACAACAACACTTACTACCGTTCTTCCTTGTGGATCGTGATGTTGTGCCACTGCTGGGGTTTCGAGCATGTGTACGTCTAGGACTTGTCACACTGAGCCCTCATGTCCACCAGGTCAGTACAGAGCCTGACATTGATTTTACAAAAAATGTCCGTGAACAGTATGATGATGTGTTCAACGACGAGCTTGGAGAACTTCCAATAATATATTCCATGACTCTAGATCCTGAGGTGCAGCCCGTCATCCGGCCAGCGCACCGCATTCCTATAGCTATGCAAGCCCGAGTTAAGTCAGAACTTGAAAACATGGCCAGCAAAGGAGTCATTACAGCGGTCTCTGAGCCCACAGACTGGGTTTCATCAATGGTGGTAGCACACAAGAAAGACAAAGAGGAGATAAGGTTGTGCATTAATCCTAAAGACTTAAACACGGCTTTAAAGAGACCCCATTACCCAATGCGCAGTGTTGAGGAAGTTGCCACCCAAATGGCAGGTGCTACTCTGTTCTCAGTGCTTGATGCGAAGAGCTCGTTTTGGCAGATAAAGCTCAACCATAAGTCATCAATGCTAACTACATTTAGCACACCCTTTGGGCGCTACAGGTTTTTACGCATGCCTTTTGGCATCAATTCAGCAAGTGAGGTTTTCCAGCGCTCAATGGAGCAACTATTTGCTGGCTACCCTTGTGCCATCATAGTTGACGACATCATTGTGGGAGGTCGTGATGCTGCAGAACACGACACGAACCTAAAGAAGGTACTTGACCATGCACGAGATCAGACTCCGACTAAACCCCCACAAATGTAAGTTCCGTCTGGATCAAGTTTGTTACGTGGGACACATGTTCACAAAAGAAGGTCTCAGGGCCGACCCCACAAAGACGGAAGCTATCACAAATATGCCAGTTCCCCAAAATTCCTGGCTGTACAGCGTTTCCTTGGTATGGTAAATTACCTGGGAAAATTTATCCCAAATCTCAGCAGCATTGCAGCACCGCTCAGGCACCTAATACACAAGGATACCATCTGGTGTTGGCTCCCACAACATCAACAAGCATTCAACCACCTCAAATCATGCCTAGCCAGCTCACCAGTCCTATCATATTTTGATGTAAAGAAGACAGTGACATTAACCTGTGATGCTTCACGTTACGGACTGGGTGCTGCATGTCTGCAAAGTGGTAAGCCAGTAGCATACGCATCTCGCATGCTCACCGATACCGAGACACGCTATGCACAAATCGAGAAAGAATGGTTGTCAGTTGTGTTTGCGTGTACCAAGTTTAGAGACTACATATACGGAAAACCCACAGTAGTTGAAACAGACCATCAGCCCCTTGTTACAATCCTAAAGAAGCCAATCCACACTGCCCCAGCTCGCCTAGAGAGGATGTTACTGCAATTACAAGCTTATGACCTAACGCTTGTTTACAAGAGGGGTAAGCACATGTACCTTGCGGATACTCTGTCACGAGCCCCAAGCAACAGTGTGTCCCAAACTCAAAGTGCAAATAACAACTTCGAGGTGATGTCTGTCAGCTACATCTCTACAGCCAGGCTGGAGGAGCTACGAGCCCACACGGCAAGGGACCAGGTTCTGCAAACTCTAAGCACAGTGATTCAGAATGGCTGGCCCAACAATGACTGCTAGGTTCCGCCGTCTGTGCGTCCATTCTTCCCATATAGAGAAGAGTTGATAGTGGAGAACGGCATTGTCGTTAAAGGTCACAGGACGGTCATTCCCGACTCCCTACAACAAGAATATATTAATATTATGCACAGAGGTCAACCAGGCTTAGAAGCCACAAAGCGCAGAGCAAGAGGCACTGTATTTTGGCCAGCAATGAACAAAGACATCGAAAGAGAGCTGCTCTCCTGCTCTGTATGTAACAGTACCCAACCACACCAACAAAAGGAACCTCTACAACTACATCCGGTTCCTGCCCTGCCTTGGTCTACGGTCGCCACGGATATGTTTGAATGGCATGGACAACAATACATGGTGCTGGTCGACTCCTATTCAGGGTGGTTTAAAATTGACCTTCTCCGGGACACATCTTCATCAGCGGTGATCACAAAACTGAAAAGACACTTCTCCGTCCACGGAGTACCTCACACCCTGATTTCTGACAATGCAAGACAATACACCAGTCAGCGTTTTAAAGTGTTTGCCCAGCGGTGGGACTTTGTCCACATAACCAGCAGTCCAGAGTACCCCCAGTCCAACGGATTGGCTGAAAGGGCTGTCCGCAGTGCCAAGCTACGGATGGAAAGGTCTCATAGAGATGGGACAGACGTTTTCCTCAACCTACTGAACATCAGAAATGTTCCGCGTGACAAAACGCTGGGATCACCTGCAGAACATCTAATGTCCAGGCAGACTCGCTCAACTTTTCCTGTCAGCACCAGTCTGCTGGAACCGGCCCCAAAGGACGTGGAACAGGTCAATGTGCAACTTAAAAAGAAAAGGCTCATTCAGAAGCAGTACTACGACTCAATAAGCCGCCCATTATCACCACTTAGAGAGGGTCAAGTGGTCAGGTTGCAGGCAATTAAGGGACACGACCGCCTGAGCACAGTGAAGGAGGTATGCAGTGAGCCACGCTCATACGTCATCGAATCTAATGGTGGCATCTACAGGAGAAATCGTCGCCACATCCTACCTGTTGGTGAACCGCCACCACCTCAACAGATCGATCCTGCCGATGGTTGTTCCCATCCAGCTGACCCTGCCACACCGGACACTCCTTCCCTCGCTCCACGGCCCCGGCAGGCACTTCAACCAATGCCTGCGCATACTCAGCATTCCAGTGTGCAGCAAGTTCCTGTAGCTTGCTCTCCCACCAAGAAGACACACAGTGATACCCCCTATGTGACACGCTCAGGTCGCATTTGTAAGCCTAACCCCAAATACTGTTCTTAAAAAAAAAAAAAGGATGTGATGTATTAATGCATTGTATTTTGGTTCTTACTTATCTAGTATTCAGTTGCCATGTTAGATAGCCAGTGGTGAAAGCTGAACGTTTTGTTCCATACTGTCTATTTTACTAGCTCATCATTCATTATTTAAGTTTGAGTCATTATTGTTCAACTTTGCTATACACAGCATGAGTTAGTTTTCATACAAAGGAGTAACTAAAAGGAGAGGATGTAGATCAGTTGGTTTAATGATCTGGTTATGCTATGTATGTGTTGGTTGGCCATAGCAACTGCAGGTGGGCGTGTTCTACTCACTGCAGTTAACACAGCGTTGTAACATTCCATGTGGCAGTTAATAAAGCAGCTGTTAAACTGAAAACAGGTCTCCTCGCTCATTTCAACACCACCTAAAAAAGGCACTATAGGGGTGGCAAGAGCCTTGGCCAGTATCCGGAAGCCCAGGGGTGACAGATGCAGGCCATCTCTGGTAAAGCATCGATGTCTGTCAATCATGTCATCCCAGACAGACAGATACTGGATCCCCTTAGAATGACACCAGAAACTTAGCCAGTTGTTGAAATCAATCATTTTCTTCTTGTACTGTGGTATCATTCTGGGTGATGGTAGGATGCTGCTCAGGGCTAGGGTCATATCCGCTGGGCTACATAATCAGAGAGCTTCTCCTTGTCTCTTTTCATGTAGTCCAGAGAGGTACGTCTCAGGTCGTTCACACCCACATGTACAACGACAGAGTCATAGTTGTACTTGTTGTTGAGAGACCTGAGTGCATGCTTTATGTGGTGGGCCCTGGCACCTGACAGGCAGCTGACTGTTACTTTCTCCTTATTCAACCTAGTGAGTGGGGCATCAGTGTACCTCACTATCTAGTCACCTATGACTAGTGTGTTGGGCATGCTGTTTTGCCTTATGGGCTTTGGTTGAGTCCCACACTGTTTAGGAGAGTTATGTGCCTCGTGATTAGTGCTGTGTTGGTCGAATGCGTTTCTGCCTTGGAGGTCTCTGCTGTTTGGGTAGATTTTCATTGACAGCCTTCGCGAAGGTGAGTGTGCAGTTTGTGTTATCATTTGAAGGCAGTGCTGGTGTGTGTTCTGGAGGGCTATGTGTTCCATGTGGTGTGGTGCAAGTGTTGACCTTCTCCTCCTGACCATCTATTCCTGTCTTGGCTGGAGGGTGCATGGCTTGCAATTTGGCTATATATGTGCATTTCCCGTAAGTCTGAGTGTTGGGAGGTAAGAGGCGAGGGGTGTCAGTGTACATGAGGCAGTTGCTACATTACCTCAGGATGCCCAAGTTCACCAGGCTAATAGGAGAAAGCACAGGGAACTGACCTTTAGACATGCCTGGAAGGGTGGGCATTAATAATAAGTACTGGAGCTGTTTCTTTGTAAAATGTTTAGTGCTGGAAGCACTTTTGTGTGCTACAATAATTGCTAAAAGAAGTCTGGTAAAGTGCTAGACTAATAAGCTAGTAAAAGTGCAGGAGAAGAGAGTAGTAGTAGATCTAAGGGAAAATTGAAGAGCAGACTATGGCACCGCTCAGAAGCTTACAAACAGTCCTGGATACAGCAAATCTATATCTGGACTAGACTAGTTACAGGAAAAGCAGAAAGAGCACAAAAGCGGGCTTTTAAACCAGAAAGTTGAAAGAGATGGAAAATCTGCCCAAACAGCCAATATACTACAATTTCTGGACCAGAAACCATTCCTCTTGTGGTAGATAGGCTACCTAGTGTTTACCACTCCCACTGATAAGCTAGAAGGCTTCCCTCCAACACAGAAAGGCTGGGGGGCTCAGAAGATTACAAACAGTCCTGGATACCGAAAATCTGTATCTGGACTAAACTAGTAACAGGAAAGGCAGAAAACAAGCTTAGAAATTGTTTTTTTTAAGTAAACTGGAAAGGGAGAAAGGAGGAGCAGAAAATAATTAAAGGTTAAGAAACTAAGTGGATTGGCCTTCTCAAATGCTCTCTCCATATTACGTAGAATGAGCTAATGACACTAGACTGGGAGGAGTGTCCCAGATCAAATTTACAGTAGGTCGGGCAACTGCAAAGCCACAGAATACCAATAAAGAGGGAGGGTGGGAAACTAAATCAGTTCTTTGAGCATGTTATTTTATTATTGTTCCCAGAACAAGGCATAGCTTAGTAGATATTAATCAATCTCCTACACAATACTATGCTTTTTTTTGTTAGACAGGGGTTTATACATCATCTTTATTATGCTAATTGTATTGCTTGTTTGGCTAGCAATGCTGAAAAGGAGCAGTATGTACAGTGGATATAAAAAGTGTACACACCCCTGTTAAAATGCCAGGTTTTTGTGATATAAACAAAATGATACCACAAGAAATCATTTCACAACTTTTCCCACCTTTAATGTGACCTATAACCTGTACAATTCAATTGAAAAACAAACAAATCTGTTTGGGGAAAAAAAATAAAAAATGTAGAATAAGCTGGTTGCATATGTGTGCACACCCTTAAACTAATACTTTGTTGAAGCACCTCTTGATTTAATTACAGCATTCAGTCTTCTTGGGTACACACCTGCCATCAATTAGAGAGACTCTGATTAACCCAAATAAAGTTCAGCTGCCCTAGTAGGATTTTCCTGACTCAGTTGCCTGCTACAGCAAAAGCCATGGTTCGCAGAGAGCTTACAAAGAATCAAAGGGATCTCATTGTTGAAAGGCATCAGTCAGGAGAAGGGTACAAATAATACCCACAGCATTGGATATACCATGGAACACATTGAAGACCGTCATTAAAAAGTGGAGAAAATATGGGACAACAACGATGTTGCAAAGAAATGGACTGAAAATTGATGAAAAGACCAGATGAAAACTGGTCAGGGAGGCTGCCAAGAGACCTACAGCAACACTGAAGGAGCTAAAGGAATTTCTGGCAAGTACTGGGTCTGTACTACATGTGACAACAATCTCCCGTATTCTCCAGATGTCTGGACTATGGGGTAGGGATGCAAGACAGAAGTCTTTTCTTACACAGAAAAACATCCAGGCCCGGCTAGAATTTGCAAAACAATACGTCAAGTCTCCCAAAAGCATATGGAAAATGTGTTATGGTCTGATGAGACCAAGGTTGAACTTTTTGGCCACAATTCCAAAAGGTACGTTTTCGCAAAAACAACACTTCGCATCACCAAATGAACACCATCCCCACTGTGACGCATGGTGGTGGCAGTATCATGCTTTGGGGTTGCTTTTCTTCAGCTGGAACTGGATCTTTAGTCAAGGTGGAAGGAATTATGAACAGTTCCAAATACCAGTCACTTCTGGCCCAAAACCTTCAGCTAGAAAGCTGAAGATGAAGAGGAATTTCACCTTTCAACACGACAATGACCCCAAGCATACATCCGAATCAACAAACAAATGGCTTCACTAGAAGAAAATTAAAGTTTCTGAATGGCCCAGCCAAAGCCCAGACCTAAATCCAATAGAAAATCTATGGGGTGATCTGAAGAGGGCTATGCACAAGAGATGCCCTCATACTTTGACAGATTTGGAGTGCTTTTGCAAGGAACAGTGGGCAAATATTGCCAAGTCAAGATGTGCCATGCTGATAGACTACTACCCAAGAAGGCTGAATGTTGTAATTAAATCAAAAGGTTATAGGTCACATTAAAGGGGGGAAAGTTTTGAAATGATTTATTGGGGTCTCGTTTTTTTATATCACAAAAACCTGGCATTTTAACATGGGTGTGTATACTTTACAACAGTGTCAGATGCTGTTTTTTTCCCACTATTCTTGGTAGAGTTTACATCTTTTAAAGGTTAACCTACTTTGTCTTTGTTCTCATCATTTTTTAATGAATACTCAAAACATTAGGAAACAAAAATAGTAAATGCTTTGTTGTTCTTTCGGTATACACACAAACATTGACAATTATGAACAAGAAAACAGCAAAATTCTAATTATTACATAAAAAATGCAAACCTTTCTATACCCTAAATGGATTGTTTTACCTATTGCATTGATCTTTTAGTCTACAGCATGTAACGTATAGCAAATTTTTAGGCATAGTTTTAAAATAATCAGTGACAAGGCATAGACATTGATTTTAAATTTATATAACGTTGTCCCACAGGAAACACATCAATACTGATCTATATTAAGTTTTGTTTAACAACTGCACTTTTGACATCAGTAATTTGAAATTTCTGAACATTATTTCTGGTGCCTTAACTTAATAAGGATTATTTTCCTATTTCAATGTGCACATTTTTTTTAACAAACAATATTCCAATCTGCACAGAGAGTCCCTTTCCCACAAACTTATTAATGCTGCACACATATACGTACACCTATACTATTTTTACAAAAACAGAAAGCAAAGTAACAATCTCACAAACAGACATGCTGAAATATGCATATGCTTTTCAGAACTATTTAACAAAATTTTAAATGACAGCAGAGTTGCTCTGGCAGACGCAGCAGCATTAGTACTGCAGTTTTAGTTCTTTTTAGAGTTATAACCATGACATTTTAACCTGATGACATTTAAAAATCAGGATATTAGTGTGCATACTGCACAAACCACACTTCATTTACACCTAGCCTCCATACAATGAGGACATCTACATTGCTATTTGCAATAAAACCAAATCTATGCATACATACATTTACACATTCATCTCAAAACTGGCTGACAGAACCTGCCTGTCATATACGTATTTGGTACCTTTGACCTAGCCTTAACCTGGCTTACTTTACATATGTAAATATTGCTTGAGGGTTCCTTTCTTTTTTTTCCTCATCCACATTTCTCTCAGAGCAAACCATGTTTACTCAGGAAAAGCAATTACGCTACACCAATGCCACTAAAATCTTTATAGATACTTTTGAAAAAAAAAAAAGCCTTATTAGCCTACTGGAGAGTCCAGTTGGTGTCTGCAGCATTTGAGTCCTCAGAGGGGGTACCAAGCTCTTTTGCAGAAATGATAATATTAAGAAACAACACTGTGACACTACCAGAAAAAGCAGATGACATTTTTTTCAAGACTAGTAACATATTTTTTTGTTCACAAAGAAGGAAGCATTATTTTAGAACTGTTAGGGTTTCAGACTGAAAGAAAAGTTAGCAATCTGAATTTTTGACCTTTTTATGGGCGATTGTAAAAGGGTGGGCTTAAGTTATTTTAAGATTTTATCACTATAAAGATGTCAAATTTAATTGTGGATACACACACACAAACACACATATGGTCTATTACTTCAGTGAAAGACGTATTCAGCGAATATATCTCTCACCACCCACTGAAATTAACTACATCGAACGGCGGAATTTTTCCCACAGTTTAGAAGCACTAGCCCACCAAACATACGGAACGCAAAAAGCACTAAATAAAATCCATCCAAGTGGGGGGCTGTACACCCCAACTATAAATATATATATATATATATATATATAAAAAAAATATATATATATATATATATATATATATATATATAATATATATATATATATATATATATATATATATATATATATATATATATATATATACCAACTCCAAGAGATTGTACTACAGTTGGGGAAAAGGCAAAGTTGAGAGGATGGCCAAGTGTTTCCAAACTGTGGGAAAATTTCCACGGTTCGCTGAAGTTCATTTTGGCGGCTGGTGAGCAATTAAGATGTATTCACCAAATACGTCTTTCGCTGGAGTAATATAGACCCATATATATAACTTTTAAAAACAATTATTAAAATTGAATTCATTATGCATCAGATGTTTTTGATCTTATAGTCCTTGGTCTTAGAACTTGAGTGTTGTAAATAAAGGCCCCTCTACTATATGAAACACACACACATACACATGTAAAACAACTACAGTTGTTATACATAATTCAGTCTGATAATACATCTTTGATAAACTAGCTGTACCAATGTAACGTGTGGACACGCAACTCTAACCAGTCAAACGTATTGTAAAATTACTTTTAAGTAATGATGGCATTTGAAAACACATTTCCACTCAGCTTGAAAAAGCAAAGTACATCTTTTACTCTAATGTAGAGAAGAAGAGAATTCCTCTCCACATACATTCCAGAAATAGAAAAAAGGAACTACATAAGCCTCGAGGAGAAGCTTCTAATAGTTCTAGAATATTCATGACAGCCTTACTTGCCCAGTTCTCTTCTGCACTATAGAAGTGGGAGTATTGGAGTTGTCTGCCTCATAACCTGTTTTACAAGGTAGGGCTAAGGGAATGAGATCCTACTCAGCTGCATTTGACCATTTCCACTTGTGTACTCTGCAACTCAGAACAAATCACTAGAGGCATTTTTGCCTTCTGAGCATAAATGATTAATAAATAAAAAAATGACTGGTTTCTGACTTGAACCATCTGCACACTGCAAGAAATGCTTGAAAAGCTCCATCACTACAGTAAATACCTCACACACTTTTCATCTTACTTCTGGAACTCTCTTAAAACACATCCATGCTATGGTATAAAATACTTAGCAGTTAAAAAATATACAAATCTTGCTCAAATATATAATGCTTTATAAGAATATAAATGAAGCTACATAACTAAACTTCTACACACAAGCCTTCTATAATCAAGGGCATTTTTTTTTTGCAGGTGTTTTGCTTTCCTGTACCCCACCATCCTGCTACTTGGATGTATTCAATTTCAGAGACTAATGTACTGCAGGAAAAAGGGGAAGTCACCAAGACACTGCAATCAAGGAATTAGTATAAAATAAGTGCATCTGTGCTGCAGTATTTGCACTTCTGAGTGTTTAACAGGAGGTTCACTGAAGATGTGCCTGCTCCTCAGAAGGCAGTCACAAAGGCATCTTCCAATTACCTGTTTCTGAAAAGACGACTCCTCTACAAATCCTGATGTAGCAAATTTTGACATTTCAAGATTAAAGTTTACTGTATTTCTTGGTGCACAAAAGTAATTTCTTGATTCAACTTGTGAGCTTTTGTTTAGTTTAGATTTTATTCACATGCACGCTTCACAAAATATCTTAAGTCTTTGAGGAAAAAAAAAAAAGCCTAGAGATGCCCACACACAGAGGCAGTCCTCTGGCTTTATTTTCCAAACTGTGATTGCCTTCTGATTTACATTTCAAACTAAGGCTATGTCAGGGTTGGCTCTGTTTAGTGTTTTTCTTTTTTGTTCTGTCCTTATGGGTGATACAATAAAAAGAAAACAGTACATTTAGGAATTCTCTTTGCAGTCAATTTCTTGCAAGAAAAAGGGTTTTCCAGGTTAAAGTATTCCAATCTATGGGAAATACTGGTTCAGACACTGACGAGGTAAACTTTTCAAATTCAGATTCCATGGGCAAACACATTTCTGAAGGGTAGCTTAATTTTGAAGACTCCTTAAGAAATTATTTGATGGGTTCTGCTTTGGCCAAAGGGAGGCTGTCCAAGCCCAAACAAGTTGAAAATGTCAGCCTTAAGGCTACTTGGAGAAATACAGGCAAGGCCTAAGTAACACATATGCCTCATGGAAGCCATCACTTAAGAAGCAAAGAAATGCAAGTAATTATTGTCTAATATTCAAATTGAAAAAATCCTATTTTAACAAGGACATGGTTTCTCAGCTGCTTCCAGAATTTCTATCATGCAGTGCTTTAACAAGTCTTACAAGATTGTTGTGACTAGTAAATGTGTATCAAAGTGCAGATATCTTAGACAGGAATGAAGGATTCTACCATTTTTGACAGTTGATTGGTACTAACAAAACTGATACAGAGCTAGGTCCCATCTTTGTTAGCAATTCTAAGAGGGAGTACAATTGTTGCCTAGACCACAGACATGAAAGTCAATGCTGGTGGTAAGTCTTCTTTAATATTTAGCAACTTTTTGTCTGCAACAATGGAAAGTGTAAAGAATGTAAATTCCCCATTCAATAAAAACACATTTCTGGATGGGTCTGGCTGTCTAGGAAGGTATAAACAAAAAGTCTGTGATGAATAGTAAAAGCAAGTCCCAGGGAATGATGCCCAAAAACTAATCAAAGAGCTGGGAAGCTAGCTCCCATTATCACCACTGTGTGGGTTGCTTACTTAAGGTATCACTTTACAGACTGGATTTCCATGAAATTTCCATGAAAAGTGTATTAATTCTGGTTTACGCACTTGGGCTTCAGGCCAGTTATTTTACATTAACATGGTTCGTGGTCTGCACTCTTGTGGGAGGAGAGGCTGGACTCTGCCCTTCTGAGCTGGGAATTTCTGGTTAAAGGCTTATAGTGCCTGCATATTTGAACTGCTTCTTACTGAAATTGGTACACCTTGTTTGCTGTAGCGTAGACTAGATCCAGGCCTGCTGAATCTAGCTTTGTTTGTATAACTTGAGCACTAATCCAGGCATTCTTTAAAGTATTCAATTGTATTTACTACTGCTTGGTAGTAACTTGATTAAAGTGTAGCTATCATTCTAAGTCTTTTGGATTAAGCACTTGGGCTTCAGACCAGTTGTTTTGCATTGGGAAGGTTTGTGGCCTGCACTGTGGTGGCAGGACAGGTAGCTTACATCCTTCTAAGTTGGGAACTGCTGATTGAGGGCTCAGTGTCTGTTATTCTAAAAGTGAATTAGTTCTGGTTTAAGCACTTGGGCTTCAGGCCAGTTATTTTACATTAAGAAGGTTTGTGGTCTGCACTGTTGTGGGAGGAGAGGCTGGATCTGCCCTTCTGAGCTGGGAATTTCTGGTTAAAGGCTTATAGTGCCTGCATATTTGAACTGCTTCTTACTGAAATTGGTACACCTTGTTTGCTGTAGCACAGACTAGATCCAGGCCTGCTGAATCTAGCTTTGTTTGTATGCTTGTTTGTTTACTTGTTATTTCCCTGAAACGCTAATACCACCTAAAACGCGGCTTTTCAGCACTTCTGTGGATCCCTAGTGATATCTGCATTGCTTACTGTACTTATTTCCTTGTTTCACTTAAAAGAAAGTTACTGTTTGTCGTTTTTGCATTTAAGTTACCTGTAACACATTGCATTTAAGTTACCTGGCACTTGCTCACTAAAGCAATTATATAAGTCAGCACTAAAAAATTAAAAGCACTACACCCTCACAAACTCCCCTTGAGTACCTTGTTCCCCATTGGCCCTTTTTTCAATTATAAAGGAATTCCCAATACTATTCTAGCATGTCCAAAGGTCAGTTGTCAATCTCCTCTCCAGTCCAGCTGGTGAATCTGGGAATCTTGAGGCAATGTTACAACTGCCTCATGTACACAGACAACCCTCTCCTCCTCCCAACAAATTCCAACACATGTGAGAGATGCATCCATATAGCCAAACTGGAAGCTAAGCTCTCTCAACTCAGTAATGGCGTAACCAGTCGGGAGGAGAAGGAAACCACACTCACTACAATTCCAGTCTCACATAGACCTACCACGACAGCAAACCAAACACAGAAACACACAAAAACATACGCGAAGGCTCTAAATAAAAATCTGCCTAAGCAGCAGAGACCTCCAAAGCAGACACCCAAGCAACCGCTACCCCAAAACAAAACACGTGCAACACATAGCTCACAAAGCCAGTGTGCCGAACAGTCACAGCCCTTAAGGCTAAACAACACACCTGATACACTTGTAATAGGTGACTATCGTCAGGCACACTGACGTCCCGCTCACCAGGCTGAACAAGGAGAAGGTCACGGTGAGCTGCCTGTCGGGCGCTAGGATCCGCCACATAACACAAGCACTCAGGTCACTCCAAGGCAAGTACAAATATGACTCAGTCATTGTCCATGCTGGTGTGAATGACCCGAGACGTACCTCCCTGGACTACATGAAAAAGAGACATAGAGGAGCTCTCTGAGCAAGTGGCCCAGGCCGGTATGACCCTGACCTTGAGTAGCATCTTACCCTCACCAAGAATGATGCCACAATATGAAGACAAGATGATCAATTTCAACAACTGGCTTAAGTATTGGTGTCATTCAAAGGGGATCCTATGCCTGTCAGCCTGGGATGACATGCTCAACAAGCCACGATGCTTTGCTAGGGACGGCTTGCACCTGTCACTGCTGGGCTTTCGGACATTGGCAAAGGCTCTTGCTACCCCCATAGTGCCTTTTTTAGGCAAGGCTCAAAAGACAAACCCACCTCCATAGGTATCACAAGGGATAAGAAACTAAGAGTAATGCTACTCAACGCCAGAAGTCTAAACCTCAAGATGCACGCACTCGAAACTCTCTTTAGCATGGAGAACTTCGATATCTGTGCAGTAACAGAAACCTGGTTCAAGGCTCCCGAGAGCACCCCAGCACTACCAGGTTATACCTCATACCATGCTTTTTGGCCCCAAAGCTTGGACCGAACCACAAAAGGAGAGGGAGCATCAATATTCGTCAAAGATACCTACATCTCCTGGTTGGTGGCACAGCACGAAGCATCAGAGACTACCCATGTGCAACTAACAGTGGGTAAAACTGCCTTCCAGTTTATAGCCTGCTACAGACCACCCTCCCAAACCCAGGAACCCCACTCGGCCTTCCTGAGAACACTGGAAAATATGAAGGTCTCTCCAAACACCATTATATTGGGTGACTTCACACTCCTCAAAACCGAGGTGAAATCCTTCAAAGCCTCCGGGCCTGTGGAAAATATGGCCCAGACCACAGAATCCTTTAAAAATCCATTCTATGAACACCTTCAGGAATGCATGGATCATGCAATCCCAAATAAAACTAAGACTCAATCCTCCAAAGGCAGACGTCCTGTCTGGTGGACCCCAGCCATAAACAAACTATACAATAGAAGGAGGAAGCTACTAAATGACACAGGAAAATCCCAAAAAGGGAAGGCATCTCTGATCAGTATTAGCAAAAAACTACGGGCACTCAAAATCGTCTAAGGCAAGCTTCGAGAGAAAAATTGCACAGGACACTAAGGATAATCACAAGGCTTTCTTTAGTTATGTTAGGAACCTGGGTGGGAATTCCCAGATATGCTCAGAATTAGTCCAAAATGACAAAAAATACACCGAACCCACAGACATTGCCAACATCCTAGCTGACAGGTTCAGTGCAAACTTCTTCCCCCCCTCCCCACCAAAAGGGCAAATATCTATCCTAGCAGAGTGCTGCCCCCTGACATCTCAGATGCTCAGGTAAGAGCCGCCCTCTCCAAAGCAAAAACACAGCATCAATGGGACCAGACGGTGTCCCGGGCTGCATCCTACATGAACTCCAAGAAGAGCTAAACCCAAACATAAAACTACTGTTCAATCTCAGCCTTACTACAGGATATGTACCCAAAGAGTGGCGTACAGCAACAGTGGTCCCTCTCCACAAAGGTGGTGCCTCAACGGATCCTGGAAACTATCACCCCATAAGCCTGACTAGCTTGGTCTGCAAAGCTATGGAAAGGATCATCATGGACCTCATAAATAAAGATATTGGGGACCTATAGACACTGGATCCTACACAGTTCGGCTTTGTTAAGGGCAGATCCTGCCTCTTAAACCTGGTTGATTTCTTTGAAACAGTCACCAAGGCCATTGATGAGGGGAAGGTGGTCCACACAGCCTACCTGGACCTCGCAAAAGCCTTCGATACAATATCCCACTCGGGCATTATAGATAAGCTCACCAGCTTAAATATAAACCCCTATGTCACTAGATGGGTTGCAAACTGGCTCAAGGACAGAACCCACATGGTTAGAATGGCTGGAGCCATGTCAGACTCCAAACCAGTTACAAGTGACGCCTCACAAGGCTCAGTCCTGGGACCTCTCTTGTTCGGTATATATTTCTCGGAGGTACAGGCCAACACGGAAGGACTGTGGCTGACCAAGATCGCAGATGACTGCAAACTGGGTGCCATAATCGACTTTCCAGCCGACACAAGCATCCTCCAAAAGGGCCTCATAGAAACAGACAAGTGGTGCCAGAGCCATGGTCTCAAGCTAAACGCCAAAAAGTGTATAGTCATCCCCTATGGCAAAAACAAAGTGCCCACAAATTACCACATAGGTGGTAATCCATTAAGTACAGAAGAAGTAATTAGGGACCTGGGGACCCAAGTTGATAGCAGTCTCTCATTTGACAACCACGTGGTCAAAGTGGTTAGAAAAACATTTTATATAGCCCACCTAATCATGAAGGGATTCACATCTACATCAGGGGAGGCCATCGTGCCTCTTTACTCATCCCTCATCAGGCCCATAATTGAGTACAATGCCCCTTTTGGGATGTACCTTACCAGACACCTGCAGCAACTGGAAAGACCCCAAAAGTACCTCACCAAGAGGATCAAAGAGCTCAAACAGATGCCATATGCTGCCCGGTTAAAGAAACTCCAGCTCTACTCAGTGGCATACCGCCTGTTCAGGGGCGATCTGTGCCTGACGTATAAAGCCATGTCCAACCCGGAATTAATGGACATGCTACACCTCAGAAAATCCAAATCCCATCGAGCTACACGCTCGAGAGACTTGAACTTCAGCACTGAAATAAATAGGACATGCTGGAGGGACAGATTCATAACCCAGAGGCTCCCTTCACTCTGGAATAAAATCCCAGTCCAGGTTAGGCAGAGTCCCTCATTGACTCTCTTCAAGAGGAATCTTGATGAGTGGATGGGAGACCGTAGGTTTAACCCAGGTATCACTTCTGTGTCACTGTTAGACAGAGGCACAGTATACTAACCTTGAAAAAGGGCATAGAAAAATTAATTTAAAATGGGTGGCGAAAGCCAAACACATTCTGGCTAGGCTTATAAATGCCCTAGGGCAGACAGCCTAGATGAGCCTATGAACCTATGAAATCTTAAATACAGTAATACAAATTTGTTTCTTTGCAGCCTAGTTCCAAATCTGTAAAGAATCTTTTCACAAAAGAATATTCCTGTTTGTTGTGATACTCATATGCTTGTCATGCTGTCCATTATGACTTTGATATGCCAGTATAAAGTACACAGGAAAAAAAAACAGTACTACTCTGTTATTAAATCAAACCTATTAATGTAGAGAATATTATCAGACTGCTGTAACACTAAATGGGCGGCCCGACCTCTCATGAAGCATCTGTCTACAGGCTTCCATTATTTGAATGTTCATGGCCATGTCTTAGTTGATCCAGTACTGCTATGATCTCAGGCATTAATGCAGATGAATAGAGTATTGATGAAACGTGGTGAAGGAAATGTGGAAACAGCAGCCTCCACCAGCTCTATAAAATTGAAAAGTATGGTCTACCAATGCTCAAAGACTGGAAAAAAGTTTCGCTATAATCGCTAACACAAAACAATCCTCAGAAAAAATACTTTGCTTTATTTTATGATAGACCAGTTTTGCACAAAAAATTCCACACAAAATTTGAAAAAACATTTCCAGATCTTCCATGATACAGAGATCCTGAAAAATAGTTAAGTTCAGCCTCCAGGAAACATAAAGAAACAACTAAGTCAATAATTCAGATAAAGAAGACCAGAATCTGCAGTTTGTGAAGATGAAACACAGCTACTGTCAGGCACTTTTTTCTTTGGAGCAGTACTTGAGCTGTTCTTTAAAAAGGAAACTGCAGAGGGACTAGAATGAAAAGTATGATTATTTGTAGAATACACAATGCTCTGCAAAAGACTGCATACAGAAGACGGTGTACAGAGGATGGAATAGGAATAGGATACATTGAATGATGCCTATTATTCTGGTTGCATAGATTTAAAGCGAGTGAGTATAATCCAGTGCAAGTGAGTATAAACTAATGAACCTTGCAGAAAAAAAAAAATCCAAGAAAAGAATGCACTGTGGATGGAAGACACTGGAATGAAACAGAGGTGAAGCAGTACAATTAAATTGCTTAAAATGGGAAATCAAAAATAGAAGGATGAAAAGAAAGTTGGGAGCTGAGGTAGCAGCCACTAGGAAAAAGATCTTCCAGGCAATCCTTTTGTCAATTCTTTTAAAAGCTTTCAATGGTTTTGGAGGTGGAGACATCATGGATTGTGTATTGCCAAAAGTGTGTTTGAAACACTGAAACTGACAATATTTTCCCCCTACAACAAAGCCAGGAAAAAGAAGTTATCGTTCCATGTGTTGTTCATCTCGCCTTCATTCTTACAGATGGGTTCGACTCAGAGTCGGCCTACTACAAAGCTCGAGGTCTGCAGATAGCTCGAGGCCAAGTCCCTGCCCCATGATGCACCTAGAGTTACCTCAGATCTTGTTTTCTGCGTATAATAATACCATGTGTCACTATCACTCTATAAGAGAAAGTTATAGAAGGGTTGAGCAACCAAGAAGAATCCAGCATCTCGGTCTTCGAAAAACCCTGGAGGGGGTGGGGGGGGTAAGAATGAAGGCGAGATGAACAACTTGAGTACATAACTTCTTTATGTGAAGTTTTTCTATCTCACCGTTCATTCTTACAGATGGGTAGCGTCCCAAGCACCATCTATCTCGGGTGGCTAACAGGAGTACCTTTTTCAGTACAGTAGTCCCAAAAGAGGCCCCGTCTCTGGAGGCCCTGTCAACTTTGTAATGAGCGATACAAGTATGAGGTCTTGACCAAGTGGCTGCTACACAAATGTTATCTATAGGAAGCCTGGCAGAAAAGGCAGAGGATGTAGACACTGCTCTGGTAGAATGAGCCTTAATTTTTTTGTTGTAATGGCATATTAGCAGCTGAAAAAGCAAATGTGATACAATCGGATAACCACTTAAGAGTTGTTTTGGCCACTGGCATACCTTTTCTGGAATCTGAAAGCTGTTCAGATTTCCTAAAGTCTTTTGTTTTATCCAAGTAAAATCTGAGCTGTCTATGAACATCAAGTTTGTGCAGCATATATTCTAAGTTGTTGGAGTGATTGGGGAAGAATACTGGCAAATCAATAATTTGATTAAGGTTAGCTTCAATACAGACTTTAGGTAAAAAGGAGGAATTAGTTCATAGTGAAACTCTGTCAGCATGGGAAATCAAATAAGGAGGTATGGACAAGGCTTGAAGCTCTGACACACTGTGGGCAGAAGTGATAGCTACTAAAAAGATAGTCTTCCATGACCAATATTTCAAATCACATGAGGAACTTGGTTTGAATGGAGGGAGAATAATGTGTGAAAGCATAAAATTTAGATTCCATGGGGTACACAGAGATTTCACAGGTGAAAGGTCCCTATAAGAAAGGCTTTGGATAGTTTTTGTGTGACATTATGTTCAATCCTTCAAACCCAAGATGAAAATTAGAGATAGCAGCAAGTTGAACACGAACTGTTGCTGCTGCAGCTCCTTTGTTGAAAATCATGGTCAAGAACTCTAGCATAGAGGCCATAGGGGCTAGGGTAAGGATCAATGTTGTTTTGAGAGGCCCATATAGAACATTTTATCCATTTGCTAAAGTATAGCTTCCTCGTAGAAAATTTATGAGAGGATATTAGAATTTGCTTTGTCTCATTACAAAGGTTATGGAACCTGACTATGATGGGAATTGGAGCAGTCAAGCTTTTAGCTTTAGGGTCTGAAGAGAGGGATGAAGTTCCCCCAACGAGTGCATCAGAAGATCTGGAAAGTACAGTTGTGTACCTACCATAAATGTAGATGTTCGAGTGTATTCACTGTTGCAGTCATTACACTTGGGTTATCCTGCTGGCAGGCAACTCACAGTCGGCCTGAATTCCAAAGTCCTGGTCCGGAGTCGGCTGCTGTCGCCTCTTCCCTGACATCAGTGCGCCAGGGGTATAAAAGATGCAGCCAATGCCATTTTCTTCAGTTTTTCTTGCCCCAGATGTCAGGTCCCCCCCAAAAGAGTAGGCTGTAAAATTTATGATCATAAGAAAACATGCACATAACTTTCATCTACAAGCAAATACACCACATAGGTTGTAAAGAATGGATAGATACAGATGAGTCCCAGCAAAGATAAAGGGGGATGGTGGGAGGGTAACCTGGACTGCAACAGTGAAATAACTCTAACATCTGCATCTATGGTAGGTACACAACTGTACTATGCTCATCGTGTTTCACTGTTGCAGTCATTACACTTGGGTTGAATCCCAAATCTGAGGTTGGGCGGCTGGGCCTAAATAGAGTTTGGAGTGGCTATGAGGCCCTGCAGAACTGCAGTGGCAAAGCCTGCTCTGGATTTAGAGTAGAGAGGTAAATGGTAGTGCTTTGTAAAAGTGTGCACTGAAGTCCATGTTGCAGCCTCCAAAATATCCTTGGTTGGAACTCCTCTGAGGAAGGCTGCTGAAGTGGCTGCTGCTCTGGTAGAATGTGGCCTAATGCCCTTGGGCACTGATTTGCCATGTTGTGAATAGCCGAAACGAATGCAGTGGCATATCCATTTGGAAATAGTCTGTTTTGAAATGGCTTTCCACTAAGATCCAGCAACAAAAATCACTTGCAGATCATTAAAGCCAATAACTCTTCTGATGAAGCACTATTCTCTTGCGCCATAGCCAAATTATGGAACACACTCCCACCCACAATTACCTCCATACCATCATGCACCCACTTCAAAACTTTACTAAAAGCGCACCTAAAAACATGCTGGCTATGCCCTTGCAACTCCCACTCTAATATCATCCACCCCATCCAACCACTACCTTTCTTTCCACTCCACTAACTACCTTGATTATAGCAAGCTCAGATGCTCATAAGCCTAGTACTTATTATACAGCAGGGACTTCTCATTGTAAGATTTGTTAATGTCCGTTATAAACTTCACAGATAAAGATTCTAGTTGTCTACTGATGTACTATGTTCTTCATCCGTAAATATGTTGTAAGTAATTGCTATGTTAAATTGTTAATCGCTATGTAATCCAATGTAACTACTGTCTGTTTATTTTACTGTGGGAGTTTTTTCTCGGCCTCCGCTAAAAATGGACCTACGTCCAGTCGGACACTCCCAGTCAACAAATTTAAATAAATAAATAAATAATAAGTAAATTTTCCTTGGGAACCTGCAGCATATGCCACTAAGAGTTGCTCAGTCTTTCTGAAGGCTTAAGTCTTGTCCAAGTAAAATCGTAGCTGTTTATGTCCAAAGTATGCAGAAATTTTTCCCCCTTATTCTGTGGGTTTGGATAAAAGGTAGGCAAATGTATGGTTTAGTTAAGAGCCACGCTGGACACTACACCTTAGGCATAAATGTCTGGTTTGTCCTTAGAGAAACCCTGTCCTGATGGAAAATAATAAAAGGTTCCACAGCCATTAGTGCCTGTAACTCTGAGACTCTTCTTGCTGAAGTTATTGCTAGGAGAACAGCAGTTTTCCATGACAAGTATTTTATCTCTGCTGTATTGGCAGGCTCAAAAGGAGGCAGAATGAGTTTTTCCAAGACATAATTGAGGTCCCATGTGGGAATTGGAGCTCTCCTTGGAGGTCTTATGTTTTTGGCCCCTCTGAGAAACTGCCTCAGCAGTGGAGGAGAAAAAATAGGTGGTTCCGTATTATAATGAGCTGAAATGGCAGAGGCATGGATCTTAATTGATGAGAAGGATAGGCCTTTGTCCAGCATCTCAGTTAGGTATTGCAAAATCTGAGGAATATTTGGTTTAAGCAAGTCAATTCCCTGTGCTTGGTTCCAAGCACAGAATCTCTTCCATTTTTCTGCATAAGATTTTCTGGTGCTGGGCCTCCTGGCCTCCAAAATAACATCCATAACTGCTTTAGAGAGAGGTGTGTTCTGAATGATTACATTATCCGCCATGCAGCCAGATTTAGGGTTCTGAGTTGGCTGTGCAGGATCTGATTGTTCTGTTGGATCAGCAAATGAGGTATTAGAGGCAAAGTCCAGGCTGGGCCTTAAGACAAGCTCTTTAAGATTGGGTACCAGTGCTGGCGTGGCCAGTCTGGGGCAATCAGTATCATTTTTGGCTTCTCTTGCCTGACCTTTAGGAGTACCTTGGACAGGAGAGGCAGAGGAGGGAAGGCATATACTGTAAGGGCTTTCCAGCTGAATGACAGGGCGTCCACTTTCCAAGCTTGCTTGTGATAAGTCCGAGTGCAGAATCTCTGTAGCTGGCGGTTGTGAGGGGAAGCAAACAGATCTATGTCTGGGCATCCCCATTTCCCTGTTATGTTGAATATTTGTGGGTCCAATTTCCATTCGTGAGGAGCCATGAGGTTTCTGCTTAGTTCGTCTGCCAAAGTATTTGTTTTTCCTGGCAGGTATTGTGCTTGCAGATGTACTTGATAAGTCAATGTGTCCCACAAAGTCATGACTTGCCTGCAGAGGGGGTAGGAATGTGTGCCCCCTTGCTTGTTTATGTACCACATGACTGTAGTATTGTCCATCTTTATCAGTAGTTGTCCTGAATGAAGTAGGTCCTTGAAGGCTGTCAGGGCATTTTGTACAGCTAGCATCTCTTTTTGATTGATATGAAGATGCATTTGGTTTGTGGGCCATGTGCCCTGAATACATTTTCCTGCCATGTGTGCCTCCCAGGCATAATCCAAAGCATGTGCTGTTAGTGTTTGTCTGGCAGTGGGTAAGGTGAATGGCTGTCCCTTGTTGTGGTGACAGGCCTGTGCCCACCATTGAAATTCCTGTTGCAGGCATGGAATGAGAGTAATTACTGTTTCCAGGCTGTGGCAATGTTGAGTCCAATCACTTTTTAGATACCATTGTAGTTTCCTCACATGCAGTCTTGCATATGGAATTAGTAGAATGCAGGATGCCATGTAGCCCAGAGCCTGCAGAATTTGTCTTGCAGATAACTGGGTCTTTGTTGCCAAGTTTTTGAAGCAAGAAGTCAGATGCCTTTGTTTGTCTGGCGTGAGATAAGCCATCTGGGCAGTTGTATTTAAGCTTGCACCCAGGAATATTATCTCTTGAGAGGGTACTAGTTTTGATTTCTTTTTGTTTACTGTGTACCCTAGGCAAATTAGTAATCTTTTTACAAACGCCAGACGCTGTAGTAGAATATCTTTGTCCTTTGCTTGAATAAGGCAGTCGTCCAAGTAGGGGTATATTTAAATTCCTCTTTGTTTGCAAAATGCAATTACTGGTGCCAGGCATTTTGTGAAGACCCTGGCCACAGTAGATAAGCCGAAGGGCAGTGCAGAGAATTGGTAGTGCAGTGAGCCAGCTATGAATCTGAGGTATCTTCTGCAAGATTGTCTGATTGGGACATGCAGGTATGCCTCTTTCAGGTCCAAAGTTACAAGACAAGCCTTCTTGTCCAGCACAGGCAGAAGCTGCTGTAGTCAACATTTTGAATTCTGGGACGTCCAGAAAAGTATTTAGAATAGACAGGTCCAGAATTGGTCTCCAGGCTTTGTCCTTTCTTGGTACTAAGAAAAGTCTTGAGCAAAATCCTTGTCCCTGCTCTTGGTGTGGCACTGGCTGAATAGCCCCCACGTCCATGAGAGATGAAACTTGTTTTTGCGCCTCTTGCTATTTGATTACATGGCAGGTCTGGCATGCCTTTTGCCTTTGGAAGGGTGTGGAAGTGGAACCTGTAACCCTGTGAGACTATATTTAAGACCCATTTGTCCTGGGTGATCTTGTGCCAGTTTTGTGAAAAAAGTGCTAGCTTTCCCCCTAAGGGTGCTGCCAAAAAATAAATGCTTGGCATTGGCAGAGGGAAGTCATTGGGACTGTTTTCTATAAGGTTGTGATTTGCCTGCTCCGCTTTTAGAGGTAGAAACACCCCATTGATTGGGCCTGTATAAGCCCTGGGGCAGTTGCCTGCCGCTTGGGCATCTGAATCTGCCTCTTTGTGGTCTGTCTGACACTAGAAAAAAACAATTCTTAGAGGGCCAGTTCCTGCTAAATCTGGGTGGCTGTACCTGTAAGAAATCATTTACTGTCTGCATAGATTTTGCCTTATCCTCCATTTTCTTTAACACCTCCTCTGCCTTAACACCAAACAAAGTACCATGCTCTAATGGAGCATCCAATAATTTCGCTTTAACATGATCAGGCAGATTCTGTTCCTTTAACCAAGCATGCCTTCTAATAACAGAACCAATAACAGCGGCCCTGCACGAGGCCTCCAGTGAATCATAGCCACATTGCAAAGTATGTTTTCCCACTTGTTCAGCTGCATGCAATAAATCCTGCAAATCTTTGTTCTGAGAACATTCAGAATTTGTCAACAGTTTTTGTTTTAACAAAGACATTAAGTATTGCTGATATTTGAGCATATGAAATTGACAATTTAAAGCCCTTACAGCCAAGGTAGCAGAAGTGTAAACTTTTTTCCCACATCTGCCCAAAGCCCTAGAATCTCTGTCTGAGGGGACAGGGTTTTTGGCAGAAGCAGCCTTGACCCCCTTGGGACTCAGAGATAGTTTCGGAGTCAGCAGCAGGGTTTTTATAAAGAAATTTATGGGAGTCTGGGACCCTGTAGTATCTGTCCGGCTTAACACGGGCAAGAGGTAAAGAGTCTGGAGACAGGCCTGGCTCTGAAAAAACATCTACTATGTCTAGAACAGGGGTATAGCAAGGGGTCTGTGCTGAGGAAGTAAAAGAAAGTCTCCAAGTCTTTTCTTAGAATCGGAATAATCATGGCTCTCCCAATGGAAATGCTCCCTCATGGTATGCAGGGTTTCCGGTTTCCCCAAAGAATAGTCCTCAGGAAGAGAAGCTGAAGGAATAGAATCTTCAGCATCAGAATCTTCATAGGGAGGAACAGAATATCCCTGATCAGAAGAGGAATCAGAGGAAATGGAAACCTGATCAGAGGAATCATATTCAGTGTCTTGCCTAGGCCTCTTATCAGGAGGGGGTTGGGAACCCCTGATCAAAGTAATTGGGTCTTCGGCCATTTTGAGCATCTGTTGCTTAGCCATAGAAGCCGGTCCTGGAGAATGCTATACTGGTTTCCTTGTCTTTAAAACTGTTTTTGACTTTGTCTTGGATGCTGAAGTAGGCTTTATATAAAGTTGTGTAGGTCTGAAGACACCCTCAGAAGCCGATGCCTGCTCAGCAGTTCCGGACCCATCTGAGGGGTTAATTTCCGAAGGGCCAATACCTTGAGTATCCAGAGGCCTAGCTGTCTCCACGTGGGAGTCAGTGGCTCTGAGGTAGTGGGAGTCAGGGGCTGCGAAAGCACCTCACTGAGCACCAGCGACTGGCCTAGAAGAGGCTTCGTCGGTTTTGGACTTCAGATGCTTGTCCTTGTCTTTATCCTTGCGTTTTTTATGAATTCCGGTCATCGGTTGTTCCGATGGCATTACGTAGTTAAAACTTCTGCCAAAATAATGAAAAGCAATATCATTCCGACGCTTAATAGTGCGTTGGTTAAACCTAGCACAAAACCGACAACTAGCAACGTCGTGGTCAGGGCCTAGGCAAGGAATACAGTAAGAGTGGAAATCCTTATGAGGTATTTGCTTCCCACAAGAAATACAATTGTCAACTTTTTCTGACATCGGTCTGGAGCAAGAAAAAAGTTTCCCCAACGGGGTACTTAGCTTTATTGAAGACTTCGGATCTGAAATTCGATTTAGAAAATCTTAGGAGTCGGCCGACCGGCACTTGCGAACTGCTTTTGCTTCGGGCAGTGCGCGACAAGAAAAACTGAAGAAAATGGCGTCGGCTGCATCTTTTATACCCTTGGCGCACTGACGTCAGGGAAGAGGCGACAGCAGTCGACGCCGGACCAGGACTTTGGAATTCAGGCCGACTGCGGGTTGCCTGCCAGCAGGATAACCCAAACATAATGACTGCAACAGTGAAACACGATGAACATCTGGGTCCAGAATCCAGGGGTCCTCCAACTGATGAAGTCGAAAGAAGGGGAACCAAATCTGACGAGGCCAATGAGGGGCTATTAGAATGATGGTCCTTCCCAGGGCTTTTGCTTTCTGTAGTACTTTGGGTATCAACGGAATTGGTGGGAATGCATAGAGGAGACCCGGAGGCCAATCGTGTACGAGTGCACCCCTTGGGGCTTATCCCAGAGGGGGATTCAGGACAAAGTAGCTTCTGCATTTCATGTTCATGTGGTTGACGAAAAGGTCACAGCAAGGCTGGCCCCACCTACGGAATATCCTGTCCGCTATTTCTTTCTTGAGGGACCACTCGGTGAGGCAACAAAATTGCTCTGCTCAGCTTGTCTGCTATCACATTGGATTTCCCCGGGATATGCGATGCTAACAGAAAGCGCTGGGTGGATATAGCCCACTGCCATACTCTTAGGGCCTCGCGACAAAGGGGGTAGTACCTGGTTCCATCTTGATTGTTCAAGTACCAGACCATCTGAATCGCAACTGTACCCAGAGGAAGAGAGTCCTGGAAGTACTGCAACGCTAAAAGTACTGCTTTCATCTCTAGGAAACGGATATGCAGATGTGTCTCTTAATCGGTCCTTGTGCTTTGGGCTGTTCTTCCCTGAGTAGAAGAAAAGGACGACCTACTGTGACATGAAGAGAGGTCAACCATCACTGAAGATCCTTTTTGCATGTGTTCGTGATCATTATAAGATGAGACATTGGGAGATCTTGGTAAGGCCACTGAGTGAACAACAGCCACTGCAGAATCCGCATGTGCATGCGACCCAACGGTATGGCTAATATTGCATAGGTTCATAGGCTGGTACTAGGCTATCAGCCCTAGGGCCTATACAAGCCTAGCCATAATAATTCCCTGGCTATTTCTTCCCACACTATTTACTTCCCTGGACCCCTGGCTAGCAGGGCGACTGACGTGATCCCCGGGGTGAATTTCCTTTCTCCCATCCAATCGCCAAGGTTCCTTTTGAAGAGGACCAAAGAGGCACTCTGCTTGACATGTATGGGCATTTTATTCCAGAGTCTGGGGAGTCTCTGGGTCAGGAACCTATCCCTCCAGCATGTTTTGTTTATTGTGATGACAAGGTTTAGATCCCTGGAGCATGTGGCTCTGAGGGATTGGGATTTCTTTAAGTGTAGCATGTCCAACAGCTCTGGGTTTGACATGGCATTGTATGTTAAGCAAAGATCGCCTCTGAGTAGACGATATGCGACAGAGTATAGCTGGAGTTTTTTACGGCAGACAGCGTAGGGCATCTACTTTAGGCCTGTGATTCTTTTAGTGAGGTATTTCTGTGGCCTTTCCAGTTGTTGCAGATGTCATAAGTTCATAGATTAGTACTAAGCTAACTGCCCGTGAGAGCCAAAACCCTGCACCTTGTGTTTGTAAGGCAAATACCTTAACCATTAGACCACCCTCCCAACCTAATGTCTTGAGAGGTACATACCAAACATGGCATTGTATTCTATAATGGGTCTAATGAGGGATGAGTACAGTGGGACAATGACCTCCTTTTTTCCGGATGAAAAGCCCTTAGTGATGAGGTGTGCCACATAGAAGGATTTCCTGACTGTTGTGGCGATGTGGTTATTGAAGGTGAGACCACTGTCCACCTGTGCCCCTAAGTCTCTTATCAAACTTTCAGTGTTTAGTGTACTGCCACCTATATGGTAATTCACAGATATATGTTTTTTCCCAAAGGGGATAACTATACATTTCTTGGCATTGAGCTTGAGCCCATGGCTCTGGCACCAAGCATCTGTTTCTGTAAGGCCCTTTTGTAGAGTATCCACATCATTTGGGGATTCAATAATGGCTCCCAGTTTGCAGTCATCTGCAAACTTTGTTATCCAGAGTCCCTTAGTGTTGGCCTGTACTTCAGAGAAGTAGATGTCAAACAAGAGCGGTCCCAGGACTGAACCCTGAGGTACTCCACTTGTCACTTGTCTGGAGCTGGATTTGGAGTCGGCTACTTTTACAGTGTGGGTTCTATCAGTAAGTCAGTTAGCAACCCATTGGGTGATGTAGGGATTAATGCCCAGCTTAGTAAGTTTATCTATGATTCCAGAGTGGGGGATGGTGTCAAAAGCCTTGGCAAGGTCTAGATAGGCTGTGTGGACCACCTTTACCCTTGTCCATGGCTCTGGAGACTGATTCGAAGAAGTCAATCAAGTTCAGGAGACAAGATCGGCCCTTCACGAACCCAAACTGGGTGGGGTCCAGTGTTTGAAGGTTGCCAATGTCTTTGTTTATAAGTTCTATGATAATACGCTCCATGGCCTTGCAGATAAGGCTTGTCAGACTGATGGGACGGTGGTTTCCGGGATCCAAGGTGGATCCCCCCTTGTGGAGTGGGATAACTGTAGCTGTGCGCCACTCAGTGGGCATGAAACCTGAGGTGAGGCTATGATTAAACATGACACTTAGGTGAGGTGCAGTTCATATTGTAGTTCATGTAGTACACAGACCGGGATGTCATCTGGTCCCATGGATGCTGTATTTTTAGCTTTGGAGAGTGCATTTTTTACCTGTGTAGCCGTTATTACCGGAATTTGGCAATCTTCTGGTATTGAGATGGGCCATTTAGGGGATGAGAGGGGGGTGAAGTTGGCAGCGAATCGATCTGCCACGATATTGGCAATATCCTTGGGATCAGTATATTTAATGTCATTCTGTTTTAGCTCAGAGCAGATCTGAGCATTGCCATTTAGATTCTTGACATAGTTATAGAATGCCTTGTTGTTGTCTTTGGAATCTTTGGCAATTTTATTTTCGTAACTAGCTTTGGAGGATTTTATGAGGGATCTCAGTTTCTTACTGAGGCTGGTAAGGAAGTTTTTTGCATCCTGGGATTTTCCTCTTTTCTGCAACAGTTTCTTCCTTTTGTTGTAAAGTTTGTTTATGGCAGGGGACCACCAGATTGGTTTCTTTTTTTGGATGAGAGCATCTTGGTTCTATTTGGGATGGCACGATTTATGCATGAGTGGATGTGCTCGTACAGTGCCTTAGTGTAGGATTCAGCAGTTGAACTTTCAGCTCCCGTCTGCATAAGTGTCATGAAGTTTGTCACTTCTGACTTGAGTAGCATGAAGTTGGCTTTGGAGAAGTTTTTTTGTAGGTTTCCTTACTGGGGGGTGGGATGTGGATGTTAAGGGTGATTAGCTTATGGTCAGATGTGACTAACGAGGAGGTGACCATAGGTGTGGAGCATCGATTTCCCATGTTGGTAATGACCAGGTCTAGGATATTGGAGCCCCTGATGGGACTATGGATTAGTTGATCCAGGGCGTTGGAATTTATGAATTCCAAGAACCATTGGGCAGAAGTGTTGGTACATGAGTAGCTTTCCCAGTTAATGGCAGGGTAGTTAAAATCACCCAGTATTAGGGTGTTTGGTTCTATCTTAATATTTTCCAGCATGTTTAGAAAGGTGTAGTGAGAATCTTGGGGTATGGTGGGGGATCTGTAGCAAGCTACAATTTGAATGTGCCATCATGCCTAACAATTTTAGTACTTCTGATGCTGGAGCCTTGTTTTTGGAGATATTGTAGACCTGCTGATGGTGTAGTAAGGCTCTTTCTGCTGGAAGTCTGAGTGTGTTGGTGGTAGTGTCCAACTCTGCTCTGATAAAAATGGTATGTTGCGATGGCGACAAGGCAGATTTTCCTGAGTTTATTGTAATGCCCAACTGACTGCAGAGTGAAAGAGTGGTGTCCCTGGCTTGTATGAGTTGATGCCTGGTGGTGGCAGTGAGGAGCCAATGATTTAGGTACAGAAACACCTGGAATCTTATAAAGACTTTTACAATAATAATATTAAAGCAATCTGGGAACAAATAATTTTGGATTTTGGGAGATGGAAAAATTTACGACTGCCAATGTTAGCAAAAGTTTCAATTATCAAAATGAACATATTACCACAATTATTGTATATTTTTAGGTCAGCCAATTTATTAATTTCGAAGAAGTTTTTTAAAAAGATTCATAAAGAATTGGCTAAATTCATTTGTGAACCAAAGAAAACCAGGATATCTTATGATAAATTAATGATCCCAAAAAATAGAGGAGGACTGGAATTACCTAATTTTGAAATGTATTATTTAATTGTAAATTCTAATAGAATTTTAAGAATTGCCAATTATGATATAAATAATACTAAGTGGACACCACTTTGGGTAGTTCTGAATTATAAATATATTCTAAAGTTAAATATCAATCCTAAAGCAATACTTTTTTTAGGTAAGGATACATTGAAATTCTATGGGATTATTGAACACATCAAAATGAACATATTTTCTTTACATAACTTATTTCATTCATTAGATTTGGTTCAACATATGATGGTTTTTCAACCCTTTCATAAGAATCCTAATTTAAAATTGAATAATCAACTAATTGATCTCAACAAGTTTCCATTGATAGTTAATCTAACTTTGATTGATATATATAAACATCTTGACAGCTCGGCCAACCAAATAAGACAAGAACTTAACTTACCTAAAAAGTATCTGGTTATTCTGAGGCAAATTAGAGAACTCGCTATAAGCTATTTTAAAGTTTTAAACTGGAAGAAGAGGCTATTAATAGATGCTCTTTGTTGTGGCAAGCTCTCCAACAGGATCTTAAATATATCACGACAGCAAATCAATTAATTAAAGAATTTCAATTTTATGATAAAATTTTATCATCAAATTACTGGGAAGAGAAAATTTTACTGACAGATAGAAGTAATATGTTAAAAGCAATTGACTTGACCATCAAATCTACTTCTCTTCAAAAATTAATATATACCCAGTTGATGATTTGGAACAATGCATATTATACACGCCTTACCCTGCATAAATTTAATCCCAAAAATTCACCAACTTGTCCATATTGTAAGAATCAACCAGCTGATGATCTTCATATGTTCTGGAGTTGTAAATGTATTTTCAAACTTTGGAATTCCCTTAAGAGTCAACTTCAGAAGGTGGGTTACCAAAGTACAACGTTATCATGGAAATTTATGATTCTGCATATTCCCCCGAAAGAGATCCCTAAATCACAAATTATTATATATATTAATATTTTTCTATTAATGAAGCTTTATATAGCTTCAAATTGGTTAGACCCATCTAAAACTTCATGGCAGAACTTTAGAGTTCTAGCAACAAAAGGTATATTGGCTCATAAATTACTATTAAACCCACAAAATAAAAATGTTAATAATCCAAAAATTTGGGAACAGATTTTTAATATTATACTAGCATAGTATTTTCAACTTGGAAATATTAATAATTATTTATGTGTGTGGAGAGAATTTAGTAATCAACTGTCTATTACTTGCATTTACTCTTATGCTTTTTTATATTTAAATGTATTACATGTAAGCATTCTTGTAAATATTGTATATAGAGTGTGGTTATTAGTGATATTAGTTAATGTTTGATTTGCGAATATATGTTATTTTTGATCTTACTTGTGTTTGAAAATAATATAACAATAAAGATTTATTATGGAAAAAAAAAAGAAACACCTGGAATCTTAAACGTCTCAGGTGAGCCGTGACCACTGCCATGCATTTGGTGAACACTCTGGGGGCTGTAGTGAGACCAAAGGGCAGGGCTTGAAACTGGTAATGATTGGCTCCCAGCAGGAAGCGCAGATGTTCCCTGGATGGTCTGGCCATTTTTATGTGGTAGTACACATCCTGAAGAACTATCGAGCACATCCAGTTTTCTTTCTGTAAAAAGGGAAGTATTGACTGAAACGTGACCACCCGGAACTTCTCTTTCTTGACAGATCTGTTTAGTCTGCTGAGGTCCAATATAGGTCTCCAGTCCCCTGTCTTTTTTGGAACTAAAAAGAATCTTGATCAAGTTCTGGATCCTATCTGGTCTGCTGGGACTGGCTGGATGACTCTTTTTATTAGCAACGATTGGACCTCTATTGTTGCCGGTTCCCTGTAACTGGGTGGAACATCTGGGATTTTTCTCGTCAATGGAGGGGGGTGTGGCGAAAGGAATGAAATATCCTCTGGAAATGATACTTTGTACCCAGTTTTCATTAGTTATTTTGAGCCAGGTGGCTGGATACAAGGATAAGCGACCCCCAAATGCCTCCAGAGTATGACAGTTGGGCCTCCTTTCAGGAGCGCTGGTAGGGCTTCCCAAAAGAACTGATCTGTCATCCTGGTTTTGTAGACCCCCTATGCTGTGAGGGTGGCGTCTTCCATTATTGCCCCCTCCTCTGCCCCTGGAGGGGGGGTTTCACCACATGTGTCCTGAAAGACTCCTTGGGCTTTACGGAACCACATCTTTCCTCCTCTTTGACCCTTGGGTAGGGTCGGGTAGGTGGGGGAAAACAAGACTCCGAAGGCAGAGTCTTTCCTTCTTGCTCACACCTAGTCAAAGTTTCCTTAACTTTGGGCTGGAAAAGGGATGAGCCATCAAAAGGGGTACTGACAAAGGATGACAAAGGGCTCCGCGAAGGAACACAAGCGCATCCAGGAGTGTCTCCTAAGAGCAAATCCTGTACCAGCTGGCCTGCTCGCGCCATCAGCTGCATATGAAATGAGGCGCATGGACAAGTTTACTATGGAGTTGAAGGTAGCAAGCTGGGAGGCAACTTTATCTGAAGCTCCTGCAGCTACTGCACCCTGAAGAGTATCTCCGAGCTCTTTTTGGAGATCTCTTTGCAGTCTAATAAAACGGGTTAGATAGTTGAGCGAATGCAGTGCAAATGTCGCTGAACTGCAAGTGCACTTCCCACATCTATCCATGATCCTAGAATCTCTGTTAGGAGGATGGATAGAAAAGGAAGTTTCTGAAATTTTTTTGGTGGCTGCCGCCATCACCATGGCATCAACTGGCACACCCGTAGTAATAAAAGATTTGTCCTGTGGGGCAGAAATAAATTTATTAGGCCTCCTGGGGACAGGCTCCATGGTGTCCGGAGACTCCCACACCCTTTGTGAGACCAGCTGCATAAGCTCATCGAGGGGTGGAGACACCCAAGAGGTGGAGGGTTGAGACCCGAAAGCCTTCAGGAGAAAGTACAGTTTTGTACCTACCATAAATGTAGATGTTCAAGTGTTCACACTGCTGCAGTCATCATACTTGGGTTATCCTGCCGTCAGGTGGTCCCACAGTCGGCCAGAGTTCCAAAGTCTTGGTCCAGTGTTGTTTGCTGTCGCTTCTTCCCTGACGTCAGTGCGCCAGGGGTATATAAGAGGCATCCAACGCCATTTTCTTCAGTTTTTCTTGCCCCAGATGTCAGGTGCCCCCAAGTAGGTGGGCAATACATATTGCCAATAAAACATGTAAAGGAAATACAAGGAATACCTTCAGTTACAAGCAAATACACCACAAAGGTTGTATCAGATAGAAAGGTATAGAAAAGTTCAGCTAGGTCAGAGGGGATGGAGGGAGGGTAACCTGGACTGCAGCAGTGTGAACACTCGAACATCTACATTTATGGTAGGTACAAAACTGTACTATGTTCGTGTTACACTGCTGCAGTCATCACACTTGGGTTGAATCCCAAAGCTAAGGATGGGCGGTGGAATTAAACAGGGTTTGGAGAGGCTAGTAGGCCCTGCAACTGCAGTGGCAAAGCCAGCTCTGGTTTTAGAGTATAGAGGTAAGTGGTAGTGCTTGATGAAGGTGTGCACTGAACTCCAAGCTGCAGCCTCCAAAATATCCTTGGTTGGTAACCCCCTGAGAAAGGCTGATGATGTAGCCGTAGCCCTGGTGGAATGGGACCTAATGCTAGCAGGTACCGGTTACCCATGATGTGTGTAGCAGAAACGGATACAATGTCCTATCCATTTTGAAATAGTCTTTTGAGATAGCTTTTCCTTGTGATCCTGCAGCATAGGATACACAGAGCTGGTCAGATTTTCTGAAAGCCTTAGTTTTATCCAAGTAGTAACGTAATTGCCTGTGAATGTCCAAAGAGTGCAGGAGCCTTTCTCCTTTGTTCTGGGGATTTGGGAAAAAGGTGGGCAAATGAATAGTTTGGTTTAGGGCCACACTAGATACCACCTTTGGCATAACGGAAAGGTTAGTTCGTAGAGAGACTCTGTCTTGATGAAAAATGAGGAAAGGCTCCACTGCCATTAGGGCCTGTAGCTCTGAGACTCTTCGTGCTGAAGTTATTGCTAGCAGCAGGGCAGTTTTCCATGACAGAAACTGTAAATCAGCTGTAAAAGCTGGTTCAAAGGGTGGCAGTGTAAGCTTTTCCAGAACAAAGTTGAGATCCCAAGTTGGTGCTGGTGTTCTCCTGGGCGGTCTTATGTTCTTAGCCCCTCGGAGGTACTGTCTTAGCAGTGGATGTGAAAATATAGGAGGATCTGTGTTGTAGTGAGCTGAAATCGCTGAGGCGTGGATCTTAATAGATGAAAAAGAAAGTCCTTTGTGCAACAACTCAGTTAAATATTGTAGAATCTGAGGAATGTTTGGAACAAGGGGATTTTGGCCTTTAGCCTGGTTCCAGGTGCAAAATCTTTTCCATTTGTCTGAATAGGCTTTCCTGGTGCTGGGCCTCCTGGCCTCCAGAATGACATCCATAACAGCTTTAGAGAGAAGTGTTGGCTGGTTACTTAGGTAATTTGCCATGCAGCCAGATTTAAAGTCTTGAGCTGGCTGTGTAGAATCTGATTGTTTTGCTGCGTGAGCAGGTGAGGAATTTGAGGCAAAATCCATGGTGGGCCATGAGCCATGTTCCTTAGTATTGGATACCAGTGTTGGCGTGGCCAGTCTGGAGCAATGAGTATCATTTGTGGCCTCTCTAATCTGACTTTCAGCAGCACCTTTGCTTGAAGAGGCAGTGGAGGAAAGGCATACACTGTTAACGTTTTCCAAATGTTGAATGAGAGGGCGTCCACTTTCCAAGCTAGTGGGTGGAATGTCCTTGTGCAAAATTTCCAAAGTTGGTAGTTTTGGGGGTTGGCAAACAGATCTATGTCTAGGCGTTCCCATTTTTGAGTTATCATTGCAAATACTTGTGGATCTAGTTTCCACTCGTTAGGATCCATGATGTTTCTGCTTAGATCATCTGCCAATGTGTTTTTCTTTCCTGGCAGGAATTGTGCTTGTAGTTGAACTTGGTAGGTCATTGCTGTGTTCCACAAGGTCATTGCTTGCCTGCATAGGGGGTAGGAGTGTGTGCCCCCTTGCTTATGTACTACATTACTGTGGTGTTGTCCGTCTTTATTAGGAGTTGTCCTGGATGTAAGAGGTCCTTGAAAGCTGTTAGGGCATTTTGTACAGCTAGCATTTCTTTTTGATTGATATGCAGATGCCTTTGATCTGTAGACCATTTGCCCTGAATGCACTGTTCTGCCATGTGTGCTCCCCAGGCATACTCTGATACATCTGTTGTTATAGTTTGCCTGGCTGTTGGTAAGGTAAAAGGCTGACCATTGTTGAGGTGACATGCCTGAGCCCACCATAGAAACTCCTGTTGAAGGTAGGGAATGAGTGGTACTATTGTTTCCAAGCTGTGGCTGTGCTGAGTCCATATGCTTTTTCAGGTACCATTGTAATTTCCTCATATGCAGTTTTGCAAATGGTATTAGTAGTATGCAAGATGCATGAATCCCAAGGCCTGCAGAATTTTTCTTGCAGGGAGTTGGGTCTTTGTTGCCTTCATTTTGAAGTATTGAGGTCAGCTGTTCTTGCTTGTCTGGCGTGAGGTAAGCCATCTGGGCCGTTGCATTTAAGCTGGCACCCAAAAATATTATGTTTTGAGAGGACACTAGTTTTTATTTCTTTTCGTTTACTGTGTACCCTAGGCAACTTAATAGGTGTTTGACAAACGCCAGATGGTTTAAAATAAATGTCATTGCTTTCTGCTTGAATAAGGTAGTCGTCCAGGTATGGATGTATTTGAATTCCTCTTTGTCTGCAGTATGCAATTACTGGTTCCAGGCATTTTGTGAAGACCCTGGGTGCAGTAAATAAGCCAAAGGGCAGTGTAGAGAATTGATAATGAGTTGAACCTGCAATAAAGCAGAGGTATCTTCTGCAATGTTGTCTGATAGGGACATGCAGGTATGCCTCCTTGAGATCTAACATTACTAGCCAAGCCTTCTTGCCCAGCATGGGAAGAAGCTGCTGTAGTGTTAGCATCTTGAATTTGGGTACTTGCAGATACGTGTTTAGAACTGAAAGGTTCAGAATGGGTCTCCAGGCTTTGTCCTTTCTGCGGACTAGAAAGAGTCTTGAGTAAAATCCTTGTCCTTGCTCTTGTGTAGGTACCTGTTGAATGGCTCTCATGTCCATGAGAGCTATAATTTGTTTTTGAGCCTCTGCCCATTGATTTGGTGGTAGGTTTGGCATTCCTTTTATCCTTGGCAAAGTGTGAAAGTGGAATCTGTATCCTTGTGAGACAATATCTAGGACCCATTTGTCTTTTGTGATGATGTGCCAGTTGTCTTCCAAAAGTGCTAATTTTCCTCCCACGGGAGCTGCCAAGAGAGATTTGCTTGGCAGTCTGAGGGTTAAAGTCATTGTGTTTGTCTTCTGACAGCTTGGGGCCTGTCTTCTCCTCCTTTCTGGGTTGCGGTACCCCATTGTCGGGGCTTGTAAGGGCCTTGTGACTGACCTCTGCCCCTTGGGCATCTGTATTTGCCCCTCTGTGGTCTGTCAGAAGCTGGAAAGGACCAGTTTTTAGTTGGCCAATTTCTGCTGAAACAAGGGGGATGAACCTGTAAAAAATCCTTGACAGTCTGCACAGATTTTGCCTTATCCTCCATTTTCTTTAAAACCGATTCTGCTTTTACACCAAATAAAACATCCTGCTGTAAAGGTGCATCCAATAACTTTGCTTTAACATGATCAGGTAGGGTTTGTTCTTTTAACCAAGCATGTCTATGTATGACAGACCCAGTCACTGCTGCGCTACAGGAAGCCTCCAATGAATCAAATCCACATTGTAAAGTATGTTTTCCCACTTGTTCAGCTGCATGCAACAAATCTTGCATTTCTTTGAAATCAGGCTGCTCTGAATGTGTGCTCATTCTTTGTTTTAATTGAGACATCAGGCATCGCTGATATTTCAGCATGTGAAAATGGCAATTTAAGGCCCTCATAGCTAGAGTAGCTGAGGTATATACTTTCTTTCCCCATCTGTCTAGTGCTCTGGAATCCCTTTCAGAGGGTACAGGATTTTTAGCAATAGAGGCCTTAACCCCTTTGGGACCCTGGGAAATGGTTTCCGGATCAGCAACAGGGCTTTTATATAGGAATTTGTGAGAGTCAGGGACTCTGTAGTATCTGTCTGGTTTGGCTGGTGCAGGAGGTAGAGAGTCTGGGTTAAGGCTAGATTCTAGGTAAACATCATCCACAATGTCTAACATAGGAGGGATAGCAAGTGGTCTGTGCTGGGGTAGTAAAAGGAACTCACAGAGCCTTTTCTTCGAATCAGAGTAATCCTGGCCTTCCCAGTGGAAATGTTCCCTCATGGTATGTAAAATTTCCCCAAAAGAGTAGTCTTCTGGGGGAGATGATGAGGGAATAGACTCTTCAGCATCAGAGTCTTCATAAGGGGGAAAAGAGTATTCCTGTTCCTCAGAAGAATCTGAGGAAATTGAGACCTGGTCAGAGGAAGCATAATCCTCCTCCTGTCTTGGCCTTTTATCAGGAGGGGGATGGGAACCCCTGATTAGGGTAATTAAATCTTCAGCCATCTTAAGCATCTGTTTCTTAGGCATGGGGCCTTGTACTGGAGACTGCTGTACAGTCTTTTTTGTTTTTAAAGGAGTTTTCAGCTTTGCATAAGATTTGATGGTGAGTGTAGTCGGTCTGAAGACACCTTCTGCAACTGAAGGCGTTTCAACTGCACCGGAATCTCCTTCTGCTCTGGAGTCGGAAGGGGCTAAAGATGAAGGCTGCGGTGGCCTAGTAATTTCTGCTTGGGAATCGGAAGACATCTGAGGTTCCAAATCATCGGTCGTCAGGGGCTGTGTAGGCGCCTCAATGAAAACCGGAGAACTGGCAACTGGCCCAGCAGAGGCCTCGGAGTCTGGTTTGGGTCTCGGCTGCCTGTCCTTATCCTTGCGTTTTTTATGCATGCTGGTCATCGGTTGCTCCGACGGCATGGTATAATTAAATTTCCTACCAAAGTAATGTCGGGCGAAATCAAAACGACGTTTAATAGTGCATTTATTAAACCTAGCACAAAACCGACAACCTGTGACGTTGTGGTCTGGGCCTAGGCAAGGAATACAATAAGAATGAAAGTCCTTATGAGGTATTTGCTTCCCACAAGAAATGCAATTGTTAACTTTTTCTGACATCGGACTGAGGCAAGAAAAGGTTCCCCAACGGGGTACTTAGCTTTATTGAAGACTTTGGTCTGAAATTCGAATTGAAAACCTCAGGAGTCAGCCAACCGGCACTTGCGAACTGCTTCTGCTTCGGGCACCGCGCGGCAAGAAAGACTGAAGAAAATGGCGTTGGATGCCTCTTATATATCCCTGGCGCACTGACATCAGGGAAGAAGCGACAGCAACCGACGCTGGATCAAGACTTTGGAACTCTGGCCTACTGCGGGACCGCCTGGTGGCAGGATAACCCAAGTGTGATGACTGCAGCAGTGTAACACGATGAACGTCAGACTCATCTTCAGTAGGGTTGGTGGACTGCCAGCCACCACTCTAAGGATTTCTAATACCTCAGAAAATGAGATATCCTCAGAGGGGGACTGTGGGGACCCTTCGGATTCATCCAAGTTGGTATCAGATGTGAGGGACTCCTGTGGAGAGTAAATGCTTCCTTCTTACAGATTCTCTTCCTGAGAACCTCATCAGTGGGGGCTTCTGGTGAGGTCTCAGAAGAGCAGGGGCCACCCAATGGGGCATCCTGAGGTTCTAGGTCTCTACACTTGGCAAGGATCTGTGAAGCAGAAGCAGACACAGGTGCTTTTGGGGAGGAGGTAGCTGGACCTGAAGTCGAAGATGTCTTAGGAGACCTAACTCTCCTCATGGCTTCGAAGGCACCACTGCTCCGATGAGAAGGGACTGACAAATCCGAGGAAACCGTCGATACCCCCGACACTGAGACACTGGGCTCAGAGCCATAGGTAGGAGCCGAGCTCATCCAAGACGAAGCCCCGAGAGGCAGAGTCTGAACAGACAACTCGGTCCAACTATCCTCCTCGGACCCAACCAGAGTGTGTCGGCTCCTAGATTCCTCAATCAGCGCCAAGGATGTCAGAGTAAATGGAGCCAAAGACAATGGAGCAGACGTCGGCTCCGAAAGCTCAACGATCATCAAATCAGACTCCTCCGGTTACGAAAAAATGGTATGGCTCAGAAGTGGAAGAGTAGTAGATGGTAAAAGGGTCTTCAGTTCTGAAGCTGTTTGGGATGGAGCCGATAAGAATTTAGCAAAGGCCGGTGCCTGTAAAAGCTTCTGCAGCACACGATCCACATCCAAATTGGAAAGGCTAATTGAAGACCGAGATGAGTGGACAGAAGGAGGTACAAACTGCTGGAGTGGAGACTTGGAGACTTGGGTACTTCGGATACTGGTTCCAAAACCGGGACCGGCTCCAAAAGGATAAGACTGTCGGTTCCAAGGTCTGTGGAACCGACCTACAAGATTTTTGTGATTTCTTTACCTCAGAAGTAGAAGTCTTAGAAGACTTTGAGGATTTGCTGGACCCATCCTGGTCGCTCAAAGCTTCTTGAAAGGAAGGTTTAACTAAACCTCTGTCGATTAACTTTCTCCTTCTCTCCTGGAGAACTCTAGAAGAGAAAGAATGATAAATGGAGCAGCCTTCCTGGAGATGCAATGCTCCCAAACAATAAACACAATTCACATGACTGTCCGTGACAGACATTTTCTGCCCCCATTTGGGATATTTCATAAACCCTGATTTAGGGTGGATGTCTTTATCATGGTCAGCCATACTGTAACACTCAATGTCAATAGGGTGCTGCAAAAACTAGACACACCCAAACAAGAAAAACAAGCCCTTTTAAAACAATGGGCTAAAATACTAAACAGCACACACACTGAACTATTTATCTAAAATCTATCAAAGCTGTGACAGAAAGTCACTACTCAAAAAGTACAGTTGTGTACACTTACCATAAATGTAGATGTTCGAGTGTATACACTGTTGCTTTCATCACATTTGGGTTATCTGCTTGCAGTAGCCCTCAGTCGGCCTGATTATCAAAGTCTTTGGTGCTGCGTCGGTTGCTGTCTCATCTTCCATGACGTCAGATAGTCAGGGGTATAAAGCATGCAGCTGATGCCATTACATCAGTTTTTCTTTCCCCAGATGTCAGGTGCCCACCTTAATTGGAAGCAATTTATATATATATATATATATATATATATATATATATATACATATACACACACACACACACACACACACACACACACAAGGTTATACCTCCAACAAAAAAGCAAATACACCAGAAAGCTTTTAAGTATAGTAAAGGAGAATAGAGGTATAGCCAAAAGAAGTCAGGGGGCTAGAGGGAGGGTAACCAGGGCTGCAACACCGAATACACTCGAACATCTACATTTATGGTAAGTGTACACAACTGTACTATGGTTCTTCATGTTTCACTGTTGCAGTCATCACATTTGGGTAGATTCCCAAAGCTAAGGATGGGAGGAGGAATTTTGATAGCATTAGGACCAGATATAAGGCCCTGCAAGACTGCAGTGGCAAAGCCAGCTCTGGGTTTAGAGAAAATTGGCAAATGGTAATGCTTGGTGAATGTATGTACAGAACTCCAGGTAGCAGCTTCTAGGATGTCTCTGGTAGGGACACCTCTGAGAAAGGCTGTAGAGGTAGATGCAGCCCTGGTTGAATGGGGTCTAATCCCCTGTGGGATAGGTTTTCCATGGTGCTTATAGCAGAAATGAATGCAGTGGCCTATCCATTTTGAAATGGTTTGCTTTGAAATAGCCTTCCCCCTGCAGCAAATGCCACCAGCAGTTGTTCAGATTTCCTTTGAGGTTTAGTCCTGTCCAAGTAAAACCTAAGTTGTCTGTGCACATCTAAGGAGTGCAGTATCCGTTCCCCTTTGTTCTGTGGAGTAGAAAAGAAGGTTGGCAAATGAATGGACTGATTAAGAGCCAAACTGGATACCACCTTGGGCATGAAAGAGGGATTGGTCCTGAGGGACACCCTGTCCGCATGAAAGATGATGCAAGGCTCCACTGCCATAAGGGCCTGTAATTCAGATAACCTTATTGCTGAAGTGATTGCTAAAAGGAAAGCTGTTTTCCAAGAAAGGAATTTTAACTCTGCAGTTGCAGCTGGCTCAAAAGGAGGAAGAGTGAGTTTTTCCAATACAAAATTAAGGTCCCAGGCTAAAGTTGAGGCTCTCCTGGGTGATCTTAAGTTTTTTTGCCCCTCTGAGGAACTGCCTGAGCTGTTGGTGAGAAAAGAGGGGTGGGTTCTGTGTTGTAATGAGCTGAAATGGCTGAGGCGTGAATTTTGATGGAGGAAAAGGAAAGGCACTTGTGAAGCATCTCAGTTAAGTATTGAAGAATCTGAGGTAAATTGGGTGCTGCTGTGGCCATCCCTTGAGTTTGGTTCCAGGCACAGAATCTTTTCCATTTTTCAGCATAAGATTTTCTAGTACTAGGCCTCCTTGCTTCCAAAATGACATCCAACACTTGTTTACTGAGGGATGGTAATGGAGAGATTAGGTAATTAGCCAGGCTGCCATGTTCAGGGTTTGAAGCTGGGGGTGCAGAATCTGGCTCTCCTGCTGAGACAGCAGGGTAGGGGTCTGAGGTAGGTGCCATGAGGCCAGCTGTGAAACACTGCGCAAGAGGGGTTACCAATGTTGGCGTGGCCAGTCTGGTGCAATCAGTATCCTCCTTGGTTTGTCCTGTTTGATCTTTAGTAGTACTTTGGAGAGGAGAGGCAGAGGAGGAAAGGCAGAAACTGATAGATTTTTCCAGCTGAAGGACAGAGCCATCCACTTTCCAAGCTTGTTTGTGGGGAGTCCTTGTGCAGAATTTGTCCAATTGGTAGTTCTGGGGAGAGTCTATATCTGGGATCCCCTATTTGTTGATGAACATGTTGAAAATCTTTGGTTCCAGTTTCCACTCGTGTGGGTCCATGAGATTTCTGCTTAGTCTGTCTGCAAGTGTATTTAATTTTCCTGGCAGGAATTGAGCCTGTAGATGAACCTGGTAGCTCAAGGCTGTGTTCCACAGAGCCATGGCTAGTCTGCAGAGGGGGTAAGAATGGGTACCCCCCCCCTGTTTATGTACCACATAACAGTGGTGTTGTCCGTCTTTACCATTAACTGTCCTGGAAGAATGTGGTCCTTGAAGGCTGTCAGAGCATTCTGCACAGCTAACATTTCTTTCTGATTGATATGCAGGTGCATTTGACTTGGGTTCCATTTGCCCTGAATGTACTTCCCTGCCAGGTGAGCCCCCCATGCATTGTCTGATGCGTATGTTGTTATGGTTTGGGTGGCAGGTGGTAGAGTGAATGGTCGTCCCTTGTTTTGGTGGCAAGCCTCTGCCCACCAAAGGAATTCTAACCATAGGCAAGGTATGATAGGAATCATTGCTTCTAGACCCTGAGAATGTTGGCACCATAGGCTTTTTTTAGATACCATTGTAGTTTCCTCATATGCAGTCTTGCATATGGAATTAGTAGAATGCACGAGGCCATGATACCCAATGCTTGCAGTTTTTGCCTTGCAGATAGGCAGGGGTTTTGTGGCCACTAGTTTGAAGTAATTTGTCAAATGAATTTGTTTCTCTGGAATGAGGAAAGCCATCTGGGAAGTTGTGTTCAAGCTTGCTCCCAGGAATATAATTTGTTGATTTGTACCAGATGTGATGTTCAAACTTGCTCGCAGAAATATAATTTGTTGATTTGTACCAGATGTGACTTATTTTTGTTTATGGTGTACCCAGACAAGTTAACACCTTTTGTACAAATGCCAGATGATTCAGAAGTATGACCTGGCTTTCTGCCTGAATTAGACAATCATCCAGGTATGGGTATACTTGGATATTTCTTTGCCTGCAAAATGCAATGACTGGAGCTAGGCACTTTGTGAATACCCTGGGCGCAGTAGATAAGCTAAAGGGCAGTGCAGAGAACTGACAGTGCATGCAGCCTGGTTTGAAGCATAGGTATTTTCTGCAAGATTCCCTAATTGGGATGTGCAGGTAGGCTTCATTTAAATCCACTGTTGCCAACCAGGCATCTCTGCCCATTATGGGAAGCAACTGGTGAAGAGTTAGCATCTTGAATTCTGGAATCACCAAAAAAGTGTTTAGAATAGAGAGGTCCAGGATAGGACGCCATGAATTCTCTTTTCTGGGTACCAGGAAAAGTCTTGAGTAGAAACCTTGTCCCTTTTCCTCTTCTGGTACAGTCTGAATAGCCTTTAATCTTGAGAGAGTGAGTACTTGCTTTTGAGCCTCTGCTCACTGATTTGGGGGTAGATCTGGCCAACCGTTTGGAGTTGGTAATCATACCTCTCAACCTGGAAACATCAAAAATCTGGACAAGGGCCATGAAAAATAGGTACAAATCTGTACGCTGATTAACATCTAATTTGCATACATAATTATGTGACCCCACCCACTCCAATGGAATTGTGGGTTACCAACTTTCGAACACAAACTGAAGAACAGACAACCAAAATATGGCACCAGAGTCCCCCTGCAGCCATTCCAATGTCCCATTACCTGGCTATTTCGCCCCATTTACCATAAACACTAATGTGTGCATACTGCTTTACTTCTACAATGATTATTTGGATTTTATTTTACATTTTGCAGCACATCAATGCACAAACACTAACAGACATCTGATAAACAAAGTAATACTGTCTCACAATAAAAATAGACTTGGCATTAAAATTTCTCTGCCCTTGAAACTCACATTAATTAAAACATCACTGAAACCTGCACCACATCCAAAGAAAATGCATCTGACCAGTGATGGATAAAGATTACCTTTGGGCTGTTTTCAAATCATTGGCCCCTTGCACACAAAACAAGAAACATACATGTGTTCTTTTCTTTGATACACCTTCCTGACTTTATTAAGTTATATTCCTTGTATAATGCAGCACACTTGTTAGACAGAGCACATTTTAAATTTATTGTTTGAATGAACATTTTTCCAGTAGGCTGTACTGTTGGCAATGAAATAAAATGCATGAACCAATAATTACAAATCTGCCCAATTCAGAACATTTCCATCATAAAAGTCTACTTCCACACCCAAACTATAAACAGAATGACAGCATTGTAAGCCACAGGCATCTTGCACACACTTATTTTCAATTTCAGGATTTTTGGGGAGGCAAAAAGTTAAAAACCAAGGACACATTTTAAACATTGCTTGTATAATTTTGGAAAGTTGCTAAAATAAAATGCTGTGTTACCACCATGCATGTTACTAATAAAAAAAGAGAAGGTACAGGCGTCTAACTGGTGGGAGACCAAAAATTGGTGAAAGACCAAGAATTATAGCAGATACACTTCCACTTTTCCATAGCAAATTTATTATATAAAGGGAAACACAGTAGCTTCTTCAGGGTATACAGAATAGCGCCAAAAAGCAAATTTAAATAAAATGATGTTACATAACAGTCACGTCACTTCCCACATTCATTTAAAAGGGAAACTAGACAATCTGTCTTACATATTTTAAACCCTAATAAAATCTAGAACTACATATCCCAGAATCACTCCAGTGATTTAAAAAGAAGTTCTAAATTCTCTAATAAATATCCTAAACATGTACATATACGTATATAAAACCAGTTGCGATAACAATTTCACATCGTTATCAAACAGCCAGATTTCCTAAATAACCACGTAGATAGAAAAACATTTTGAACACTTATCAGCCCCTAAGATTTTATTTATAAAAATCTTGCATGCATGTTACTGGCAAGTCCTTAACCCAGAATACTATACACACTACAGTCAGTGCAACATACCACTTGTGATCGCTAATTACTGTTATTGTTGACAGAAAACGAGTAGTATTGCGTGGCGCTCTATTAACCTTGGGAAAGCCGCACGGAAAGGATACTGTATTATCCAAGTAATTCTAAAATATTTAAAGGCATAGACAACACAGTACTATTTCATAGAACACGTGTTTTTTAAATATCTCGGGAGTGGGATTATCGAATGTGTACATACCCAACGTGGAATGCCTGAGTGGTAATGTAATCCTGATACACATATAGCGGTGACTTGTGTAGTCAACCGAATTATGTGGACCTGAGTGACAGTGATAGGCTGCATACGCTGCCCTGGGGTATAGCTAGAAATGTATTTTTATACTGAGAGTTGATGTTGTTGCCCTCTCCATCCAACTGTCATTAAAATATATTTAGCCCTCAAACTGTCCCGTTCAGAAAGGAGGATATTATTGTCAGCTGTTTGCCATTTATAACCCTAAAAGACTGCTTTTAGAGGGCGCATTCCTGTAGCATAGCTTCCGTAGTTTTATAGAGGAAACACTACTTTATACAGTTTTATAATACGTTCTGTACTTTTTGATCCATAATATTTCTGAGAAATGTCAATAATAATGAACTCACCTGAGTACACCCTTGATGATGTATGTCACTTTTGTTTTTAGTAGATTATGACAATTGTAGGTTCACCAAACACAGAGTGTATCCCAGCCTTTAGATGATGTTATAGAATGCATCCACATGCGATTTTTATTATTTTGTATATGTTTGTTAACCGGGTAAGCCCAGCGAACACAAGTACCGCCAAGGGCAACCTGAGAACACCGGTCAAACAACTTGATCACTTAATCATGCAGTAGGCAAAAGGAAGATCCTTATTTTTGGATAACACGTGGAATTCATTCACATGCAATACCTACAGCTTTATAATCATCGTACAGTTGTTAACTTGGTAAGCATGCTAGGCAGCCAGCAACAGTTTAATTCCGCCTGCTCACAGCCAGCCGGAATGATGGCGTGAGCTCCATGAGCTCAATTCCGACTGGCTGGTAGTGCTCTGGCGTCATCGCGTGATGATGTCAGCTCCGACAGCGCAAATTTAAAAAATAAAAACAAACTGCAAAGAAATCGGAAATGAAGGGGTACCACTCGGGAATCGTGGCACCCCTCCATTTGGACCCCAAAACTCGGTAAACACCGAGTAATTCGGGACGGTTGGGAGGTCTGTTGATAATGTGTGGAAGTGAAATCTGTATCCTTGGGAAACTATGTTTAAAACCCATTTGTGTTGGGTAATGAGTTCCCAGTTTTTTGCTTGCAGAGCAATCTTTTCCCCTAAAGCAGCAATCAGTTGAGAAGTGCTTGGAAGTTTTAAAGTTAAGTCATTGAGACAGCTTACCATAGGGGGAGTCTTACTACTCCCTGATTTGGAAGTGGGAGCCCTCCACTGCTTAATCCTGTGCATAATACCCTGGGACTGAAGCCTGGGTGTTCTGCTGGTTCTGGGTTTGAACTGAGAAGGCCTGGAAGAGGCAGGAAAGGACCATTTTTTTGAGGGCCAATGCCTACTAAATCTAGGAAGCTGAACTTGTAAGAAATCTTTAACAGTTTGCATAGATTTAGCTTTTTGCTCCATATTTTTAAGAAATTCTTCTGCTTTGTCGCCAAACAGGCGGTCCTGATTTAAGGGAGCATCCAGCAATTTAGATTTAACATGATCTGGCAAAGATTGCTCCTTAAGCCAAGCATGCCTTCTAAGTACAGACAGCAGCCCTGCAAGATGCCTCTAGTTAATCAAAACCACATTGCAAAGTATGTTTTCCAACCTGTTCAGCAGAATGCATTAAGTCCTGCAAATCCTTATTTTCAACACAATCAGGAATCAACATCATTTTCTGTTTAAGCAATCCAATAATATACTGCTGATACTTTAACATATGAAACTGGCAATTTAAGGCCCTGATGGCCAAGGTTGCAGAGGTGTATACCTTCTTACCCCATCTATCCAGGGCCCTGGAATCTCTATCAGATGGGGTAGGATTTTTGGCAGTAGTAGAATGTTCTCATGATCCACAGCAGGATTTTTAAAAAGGAACTTGTGAGAATAAGTAACCCTGTAATATCTATCAGGTTTTCTGGGAGCAGGAGGTAGAGCGTCAGGGGCCAAGCTAGATTCCGAAAAGGCATCATCAACAATGTCCAGCAAAGCAGGAGGGATCGCTAAAGGCCTGTGTTGAGGCAGCAGTAAGAAATCTCTAAGCCTCTTTTTAGAATCAGAGTAATCCTGGCTTTTCCAGTGAAAATGCTCCCTAAGAGTATGCAAGGTTTCACCAAAAGAAGAATCCTCTGGGGGGGAGAAGCAGAAGGAATAGAGTCCTTTGCATCAGAATCCTCATAGGTAGATAAGGGTAAATCCTGGTCATCAGAGGAGACAGAAATTTCAGAATCCTGGTCAGAAGTATCATAAGCAAAGAGGGGGAAGGTTGGTTTCCCCTGATTAAAGTAATAAGGTCTTCAGCCATTCTTATCATTTTTTTAGGCATACAGGCCTGACCATGCGGTCTAGACGTCTGTTTCCTAGGCATGGTTTGAGTTTTAGACCCAGAAGAAGAATATGGCATCGGTTTAATATGCAAGTCAGTAGGCCTGAATACACCCACAGAAGCCGGTGACTGCACAGTGGCTCCAGACCCATCCAAGGTAGAGACATCCGCAGGTTCCACAGATGAAGCATCTCATGGCATACCGGACTCCGAATGGGTCTTAGTAGAAGCCTGCGAATCTGAAGTAGCTGGTATCAGGGGCTGCGAAAGCGCCTCACTGAGTACCGGCGAACTGGCGACTAGCTTAGGAGAAGAGTCGTCAGCAGCTTTGGACCTAACCGGCCTGTCTCTGTCTTTATCTTTGCGTTTTTTTCAGAATGTCAGTAGTCGGGTGGCTTACCGAAGACATATCTGGAAAACTGAACAGATTATCAAAATATTCAGAAGCGAAAATGCACCGACGACGAATAATTTGTGATTTAAATAAGGCACAAAACCGACAGTGAAGTACATCGTGGTCAGGGCCTAGGCAAGGAATACAGTACGAATGAAAATCTTTATGAGGTATTTGCTTTCCACAAGAAATACAGTTATTGACTTTTACTGACATCGGTTTAGAGCAAGAAAAAGTTTCCCCAATGGGGTACTTAGCTTTAGTTGAAGACTTTGGTTCTGAAACTCGAAAACGAAAATTTCAGGAGTCGGCCGACCGGCACTTGCAAACTGCTTCTGCTTCGGGCACCGCACGGCAAGAAAGAGTGATGTAATGGCATTGGCTGCATGCTTTATACCCCTGACTACCTGATATAATGGAAGATGAGACAGCAACCGACGCAGGACCAAAGACTTTGATAAAACAGACTGACGGCTACTGCAAGCAGATAACCCAAATGTGATGACTGCAACAGTGAAACATGAAGAACATCTCTAAATACTAAACATATTAAAGATGTGACAGAAAAGTCACAATTCAAAATTCTAAAGATTAAATATACCAAGCTGTGTCAGAAAAGTCACTAATCTAAGCACACAACTACAATTTAAAGAACTATTAAAGATTTAACAAGGCTTAAATAAAAAGAGGCCAATTACTAGTAGAGAAAAAAGGCACACCAAGGGAAGGGAAACTACACAATAAGCTATTCTAAGTATCTAAAGATAAATATCAAAGAATTTGTATCAATATTATAATATATTTCCAAGAGCTAGCGAGAACCTCCGATCTACTGCAGCGGCAAACTAGATCTGGGATAACACTAAGCGCATCATGGGATAGGGACTTGGCCTCGAGCCATCTCCAGACCTCGAGCTTTGTAGTAGGCCTACTCGGAGCAGAGGATCGGCTCCGAACCCATCTGTAAGAATGAAAGGCGAGATAGAACAACTTCACATCAGCTGTTTGGTAACTGTGATTCAAAAATACATATACGGTGGATTACAATCCAGAGTGGTCATTTTTGCAGTGTTGAAAAGTGGACGTATAATTGGTTATTTTCCACATGATGTCAGATTCTTTTGAAACTGCCTATAATGCCTTTACTGCTCATTTCCAGTACAGTTGTTGTAAAAGACCAAGCCTTGGACAGACAATTCCTTTGATATTTGGGGATTTAGCGGTAGAACAACTGTTTGACTAACTGCATTGTTTTCCCCTTCTCAGAGAAACGGCTTTCAGCAAGTTGCTTTTACCTAGGGGAATGAAACATCCAGCCCATCAAGTTTTCTGGAAAAGGCTGAATACAGAGACATATATGCTTTCTGGACAAAGAGCATGTAGAAACAGAAGAGGAACAAACATCAACAGTGCCATAATTGCAAGTTAAAATGCGTTTAATCAATCTTACTAAGAGATTTTATTTATTTGTTTATTGTTTTCTTCCAAGGAAATAAATCAGCAAATCCCTGAAACAAATCTTCTACCTGTTCAAAGATATCCTCTGGTATTGCACCATAACTACAACTCTCTCTCTCTCTCTCTCTCTATATATATATATATATATATATATATATATATATATATATATATATATATACACACACACACACACACACACACACACACACACACACACGAGAGAAAATGGAATGCACAGGCATGATGTTCTTCTGCAGCACTGAAGGTTCAGATACAGCAATGAACCAAGGTTTCAGCAAGACAAACTGAAGATCATGCATTCACTGGAAAGTTCTCGCCTTAGTGAGGGCACTTAAAAGGTTGGTGTAAATGACAACAGCTCATAGCAAATGCCAGGAACACAACCATACCTGTATTAACCAGATTATTACCAGGACACAAAAGATTAAGTACATATTCTACTTTCTTACTACTTATATAAATGACAGCAACACTTGTATTTAAGGTACTACTTTGGGTGGCAGGATAACTGCAGTATCTCCATGTGCTACAAAATCTTTCACCTGTTCTGGAACAAGTGACCTGGCAGCCAGGCTGGTGATGCCTGGTAGAGTAAGTCAAAGGGAAAAAGGGCAAAAGGGTGACTCAGTGGTACAAACAAGAGCAAAGTTCACTGTAAAAAGTAATACATACATAATGAAGAAAAAAAAAAACTACTTTCATCATCTGAGGTACTCACCAATGCTGGAGTTTCGGCTGCTCCTAGGTTTAGCACAAGTCACCTCTGAAAAGAATATCTTCAGCTGAGAGTACAACAGGGTGACATCTTTACCTCGGAAAATCTAAAAGAAATGGCAGATAGTTATGCACAGCTAGGTAAACTATTGCTAACAGAATACTTAAAGACTCCATTTAAGCCACAAAAAAAATAAATGTTTGCACAGAGCTTTATTTCATATTCTTGTTTGCTGTACAGAATCAACTATGTAGAAAGCATCAAAAAGCACTTCTGTCCCACTATCATTTATTCTTCAGCAGATCCCCTCAAAATAACACAGGGCAAATACTTAAATGAAGCATGAACATAGGTTCATAGGTAGGTACTAGGCTATTGGCCCTAGGGCCTATACAAGCCTAGCCAAAAAGGTACCCTGGTTTTCACCATCCAAGAAAATTATTTTCCTGTGGCCCTGTCGAGCAGAGCCACAGAAGTGATCTCCGGGGTGAATTTCCTATTTCCCAACCAATCATCGAGATTTTCTTGAAGACTGCTAATGAGGGAGCTTTGTTTGATATAGATAGGTAGCTTGTTCCAGAGTATGGGAAGTCTCTGGGACAGGAATCTATCTCTCCAGCATGTTCTGTTTATTGTAGTGACAAGGTTTAGGTCCCTAGAGTGTGTAGCTCGGAGGGACTGAGATTTCTTTAAGTGGAGCATGTTCCAACATCTCTGGGTTTGACATAGCTTTGTATGTTAGGCAGAGATCGCCTCTGAGTAGGTGATATGCGACAGAGTAAAGATGGAGTTTTTTGAGATGGTCTGCATAGGGCATCTTTTTGAGGCCACTAATCCTCTTTGTGAGGTATTTCTGTGGCCTTTCCAGTTGTTGTAGATGTCTTGTGAGGTACATACCAAAAGGGGCACTGTACTCTACAATGGGTCTAATGAGTGATGAGTAGAGGGGAACAATTACCTCTTTTTTTCCTGGATGAGAAACCTTTTGTGATGAAGTGTGCCACGTAGAAGGATTTCCTGTCTATTGCAGCGATGTGATTACCAAAGGAGAGACTACTATACCCACCTGTGTCCCAAGGTCTCATCACACTTTCGGTGTTAAACAGACTACCGCTTATGTGGTAGTTCATGGGTAGAGTTTTTACCAAAAGGGATGACAATGCACTTTTTGGCATTGAGCTTGAGGCCATGTCTTTGACACCAGACATCTGACTCAGTGAGGCTTTTTTGTAGGATTTTCACATCATTAGGAGTTTTGATTATGGCTCCTAGTTTGCAGTCATCTGCGAACTTCATTAGCCAAAGACAGGACAGTTGTGTGCACTTACCATAAATGTAGATGTAGATGGTTATCCTGCCAGGGGTAGCCCTCAGTCAGCCCGAATACCAGAGGCTTAATATTTCTGTGTCAGTTGCTGTCGCTTCAAGACTGACATCAGGTTGTCAGGGGTATAAAAACAGGCAGCCGACACCATTACATCATTTTTTCTTGCCCCAAATAGGGAGCTAAGTTATGGTGGAAAAACACCACCAGTAAAAAGTAAATATCAATAGCCCTGTAAGGAGGGAGAAAGAAAGACAGAGAGAGACACAAGAAGGCTGGGAAACGAGGACTGCAACAGTGAATACACTCGAACATCTACATTTATGGTAAGTGCACACAACTGTACTATGTTGTTCATGTTCCACTGTTGCAGTCATCACACTTGGGTTGATTCCCAAAGCTGAAGAATGGGTGGAGGCAGTCAAGAAGAGTTGGGGCTGGCTAGTATGCCCTGCAGGCCTGCTGTTGCAAAGCCCGCCCTGGATTTGGAAAAGATAGGCAGGTGGTCATGCTTGGTGAAGGTATGAACAGAACTCCAAGTAGCAGCTTCCAGAATGTGCCTGGTAGGGACTCCTCTGAGAATGGGTGTAGAGGTTGAAGTTGCCCTAGTGGGATGCGTTCTGACCCCCTGAGGGGGAGGTTTCCCATGGTGTTTGTAACAGAAATGGAAACAGTGTGCTATCTATTTGGAGATGGTTTGTTTTGATATGGCCTTGCCCTCTGCCCCTGGTGCAAAGCTGACTAAAGGGCTTAGTCCTATCAATGTAGAATCTGAGCTGTCTGTGCACATCTAACGACTGCAGGATCATTTCCCCCTTATTTTGAGGATTAGGGAAAAAGGTGGGCAAATGGATAGATTGGTTTAGAGCCACACTGGACACCACTTTAGGCATGAAAGTTGGGTTAGACCTGAGGGAGACACTGTCAGCATGAAAAATAATGAAGGGTTCCACAGCCACAGACCAGTTGTTTTACATTAGGAAGGTTTGTGGCATGCACTGTGGTGGCAGGACAGGTAGCTTTCATCCTTCTAAGTTGGGAACTGCTGATTGAGAGCCCAGTGTCTGTTATTCTTAAAGTGTATTAGTTCTGGTTTAAGCACTTGGGCTTCAGGCCAGTTATTTTACATTAAGAAGGTTTGTGGTCTGCACTCTTGTGGGAGAAGAGGCTGGACTCTGCCCTTCTGAGCTGGGAATTTCTGGTTAAAGGTTTATAGTGCCTGAATATTTGAAATGTATCTTACTGAAATTGGTACACCTTGTTTGCTGTAGCATAGACTAGATCCAGGCCTGCTGAAACTAGCTTTCTTTATATGCTTGTTGTTTGTTTGCTTTTTTTCCCCCTGGAACACTAATTCCACCTAATAAGCGGCTTCTCAGCACTTCTGTGGGTCACTAGTGATATCTGCATTGCTTACTGTACTTATTTCCTTGTTTCACTTGAAAGAAAGTTACTGTTTGTCGTTTTTGCATTTAAGTTACCTGTAACACATTGCACTTAAGTTACCTGGCACTTGCTCACTAAAGCAATTATATAAGTTCAGCACTAAAAATTAAAAGCACTACACCCTCACTCCCCACTGGCCCTTGTTTTCAATTATAAAGGAATTCCCAACATTATTCTAGCATGTCCATAGGTCAGTTGTCAATCTTCTCTCCAGTCCAGCTGGTGAATCTGGGAATCTTGAGGCAATGTTACAACTGCCTCATGTACACAGACAACCCTCTCCTCCTCCCAACAAATTCCAACACATGTGAGAGATGCAACCATATAGCCAAACTGGAGGCTAAGCTCTCTCAACTCAGTACTGGCATAACCAGTCAGGAGGAGAAGGAAACCACACTCACTACAATTCCAGTCTCACATAGACCTACCACGACAGCAAACCAAACACATAATCAAACAAAAACATACTCGGAGGCTCTAAATAAAGATCTGCCTAAGCAGCAGAGACCTCCAAAGCAGACACCAAAGCAACCGCTACCCCAAAACAAAACATGTGCAACACATATCTCACAAAGCCAGTGTGCCGAACAGTCACAGCCCTTAAGACTAAACAACATACCTGATACACTTGTAATAGGTCACTCTATTGTCAGGCACACTGACGTCCCGCTCACCAGGCTGAACAAGGAGAGGGTCACGGTGAGCAGCCTGTCGGGCGCTAGGATCCGCCACATAACACAAGCACTCAGGTCACTCCAAGCCAAGTACAAATATGACTCAGTCATTGTCCATGATGGTGTGAATGACCGAGACGTACCTCCCTGGACTACATGAAAAGAGACATAGAGGAGCTCTCTGAGCATGTAGCCCAGGCCGGTATGACCCTGACCTTGAGTAGCATCTTACCCTCACCAAGAATGATGCCACAATATGAAGACAAGATGATCAATTTCAACAACTGGCTTAAGTACTGGTGTCATTCAAAGGGGATCCAATGCCTGTCAGCTTGGGATGATATGCTCGACAAGCCACGATGCTTCGCTAGGGATGGCTTGCACCTGTCACCCCTGGGATTTCGGATATTGGCAAAGGCTCTTGCTACCCCCATAGTGCCTTTTTTAGGCAAGGCTCAAAAGACAAACCCACCTCCATAGGTACCACAAGGGATAAGAAACTAAGAGTAATGCTACTCACGCCAGAAGTCTAAACCTCAAGATGCATGCACTCAAACTCTCCTTAGCATGGAGAACATCGACATCTGTGCAGTAACAGAAACCTGGTTCAGGGCTCCGAGAGCACCCCAGCACTACCAGGTTATACCTCATAACATGCTTTTCGCCCCAAAACTTGGACCGAACCACAAAAGGAGGGAGTATCGATATTCATCAAAGATACCCACACCTCCAGGTTGGTGGCAAAGCACGAAGCATCAGAGACTATCCATGTGCAACTAAACAGTGGGTAAAACTGCCTTCCAGTTTATAGCCTGCTACAGACCACCCTCCCAAACCCAGGAACCCCACTCGGCCTTCCTGAGAACACTGGAAAATATGAAGGTCTCTCCAAACATCATTATATTGGGCGACTTCAACTACCCAAACATAGACTGGGAGCATTACTCTAGCTCCAACACCCTAGCCCAAAGGTTCCTAGAATTTACAAACTCAAATGCTATGGAACAACTTGTTACCACTCCCACAAGAGGGGAAAACATACTGGTCCTGATCATCACCAACATGGGGACTCTATGCTCCAGACCAGAAGTGTATCCCTCACTGGTAAGATCAAACCATAAACTAATCTCACTGGATATTCACATCCTGACCCCACCCCCTGCCCAGAAAACCACAGTGAAAAACTTCTCTAAAGCAAATTTCACACTCCTCAAAACCAAGGTGGAATCCTTCAAAGCCCCCGGCCTGTGGAAAACACGGCCCAGACCACAGAATCCTTTATAAACGCATTCTATGAACACCTTCAGGAATGCATGGATCATGCGATCCCAAATAAAACCAAGACCCAATCCTCCAAAGGCAGACATCCTGTCTGGTGGACCCCAGCCATAAACAAACTATACAATAGAAGGAGGAAGCTACTAAATGATAGAGCAAAATCCCAAAAAAGGGAAGGCATCACTGATCAGTATTAGCAAAAAACTACAGGCACTCATAAAATTGTCTAAGGCCAGCTTCGAGAGAAAAATTGCACAGGACACTAAGGATAATCACAAGGCTTTCTTTAGTTATGTTAGGAACCTGGGTGGTAATTCCCAGATATGCTCAGAATTAGTCCAAAATGACAAAAAATACACCGAACCCACAGACATTGCCAACATCCTAGCTGACAGGTTCAGCGCAAACTTCTCCCCCCCTCCCCACCAAAAGGGCGAATATCTATCCTAGCAGAGTGCTGCCCACCTGACATCTCAGATGCTTAGGTAAGAGCCACCCTCTCCAAAGCAAAAAACACAGCATCAATGGGACCAGACGGTGTCCTGGGCTGCGTCCTACATGAACTCCAAGAAGAGCTAAACCCAAACATAAAACTACTGTTCAATCTCAGCCTTACTAGAGGATATGTGCCCAAAGAGTGGCGTACAGCAACAGTGGTCCCTCTCCATAAAGGTGGTGCCTCAATGGATCCTGGAAACTATCGCCCCATAAGCCTGACTAGCTTGGTCTGCAAAGCTATGGAAAGGATCATCATGGACCTCATAAATAAAGATATTGGGGACCTACAGACACTGGATCCTACCCAGTTCGGCTTTGTTAAGGGCAGATCCTGCCTCTTAAACCTGGTTGATTTCTTTGAAACAGTCACCAAGGCCATTGATGAGGGGAAGGTGGTCCACACAGCCTACCTGGACCTCAAAGCCTTCGATACCATACCCCACTCGGGCATTATAGATAAGCTCACCAGCTTAAATATAAACCCCTATGTCACTAGATGGATTGCAAACTGGCTCAAGGACAGAACCCACATGGTTAGAATTGCTGGAGCCATGTCAGACTCCAAATCAGTTACAAGTGGTGTCCCACAAGGCTCAGTCCTGGGACCTCTCTTGTTCGGTATATATTTCTCGGAGGTACAGGCCAACACGGAAGGACTGTGGCTGACCAAGTTCGCAGATGACTGCAAACTGGGCGCCATAATCGACTCTCCAGCCGACACAAGCATCCTCCAAAAGGGCCTCATAGAAACAGACAACTGGTGCCAGAGCCATGGCCTCAAGCTAAATGTCAAAAAGTGTATAGTCATCCCTTTGGCAAAACAAAGTGCCCACAAATTACCACATAGGTGGTAATCCATTAAGTACAGAAGAAGTAATTAGGGACCTGAGGACCCAAGTTGATAGCAATCTCTCATTTGGCAACCACGTGGCCAAAGTGGTTAGAAAAACATTTTATATAGCCCACCTAATCATGAAGGGATTCATATCTAGATCAAGGGAGGTCATCGTGCCTCTTTACTCGTCCCTCATCAGGCCCATAATGGAGTACAATGCCCCTTTTGGGATGTACCATACCAGACACCTGCAGCAACTGGAAAGACCCCAAAAGTACCTCACCAAGAGGATCAAAGGGCTCAAACAGATGCCATATGCTGCCCGGTTAAAGACACTCCAGCTCTACTCAGTGGCATACCGCCTGCTCAGAGGCGATCTGTGCCTGACGTATAAAGCCATGTCCAACCGGAATTAATGGACATGCTGCACCTCAGAAAATCCAAATCCCATCGAGCTACGCTACCGAGAGACTTGAACCTCAGCACTGAAATAAATAGGACATGCTGGAGGGACAGATTCATAACCCAGAGGCTCCCTTCACTCTGGAATAAAATCCCAGTCCAGGTTAGGCAGAGTCCCTCATTGACTCTCTTCAAGAGGAATCTTGATGAGTGGATGGGAGATCGTAGGTTTACCCCGGGTATCACTTCTGTGTCACTGTTAGACAGAGGCACAGTATACTAACCTCGAAAAAGGGCATAGCAAAATAAATTTAAAATGGGTGGCGAAAGCCAAACACATTCTGGCTAGGCTTATAAATGCCCTAGGGCAGATAGCCTAGTATGAACCTATGAACCTATAAGTGCTTGTAGCTCAGACACGCTTCTAGCTGAAGTGATGGCCAGAAGCAAAGCTGTATTCCAAAAGAGGAATTTTAACTCTGCTGACTCAAAGGGGGGTAGCGTGAGTTTTTTTCAACACAAAGTTAAGGTCCCAAGCAGGGGTGGGGGCTCTTCTTGGTGACCTTAAGTTGTTAGCCCCTCTCAGGAACTGCTTGATGAGAGGGTGAGAGAAGAGAGGTGGCTCAGTGCTGTAATGAGCAGAGGCATGGATTTTAATGGAAGAGAAGAAGGACAGGCCTGTAGAGAAGGTCTGCTAGGTAATCCAGGATGAGACGTAAGGAGGGCTGTGCTGTATCCGCTCCTTTAGTGTGAACCCAGGAACAATACCTTTTCCACTTGTCAGCATAGGATTTCCTTGTACTGGGTCGCCTGGCTTCACGTATGACATCCAGTACCTGCTTGCTTAGGCTAGCTACTGGAGGAGAATTCAAGGAATAAGCCAGGCTGCAAGTTTCAGGGTCTGCAATTGCAGATGCAAGACCTGTCCTTCCTGTTGAGTCAGGAGAGTTGGAATCTGGGGGTAGGTGCCATGGGGGCACTGGTGACAGACTGCGCAGTAGTGGGTACCAGTGTTGGCGTGGCCAGTCTGGGGCAATCAGGACTGCCCTTGGTCTTTCCTCTCTTATCTGGATTAATACTCTTGTAAGAAGAGGCAGAGGGGGAAATGCATAGATTGAGAGGTTTGCTCACTGGAAGGCTAGGGCATCCACTTTCCAGGCCTTGCTGTGAGGTACCCTGGTGCAGAATTTGCTGAACTGGTGGTTGTAGGTGGAGGCAAATAGGTCCACCTTCGGGGTACCCCATTTCTGGGTCACAAGGCTGAAGGTATTGTGGTTTAAATGCCACTCGTGGGTCTGGGAGATTTTTGTGCAAGTTCCCTGCCAGAAAGTTTTGGTTGCCTGGCAGGAATTGAGCTTGCAGTTGAATATGCATGGTTGAGGCAGTGTTCCACAGGGTCATGGCTAGCCTGCAGAGTGGGTTCCCCCCCCTGCTTGTTGATGTACCACATCACTGTGGTGTTGTCGGTTTTGATTAGTAGGGGCCCTAGTGGGAGTAGAGATCTGAAAGCTGTCAGCGCATGCTGAACAGCTAGTATCTCATTTTGGTTGATGTGCAGATAAATTGGATTTGGGCTCCAGTGACCCTGAATGCACCTGCCGTCCAGATGTGCACCCCAAGCATAGTCTGATGCATCTGTGGTTAGGGTCTGGGCAGAGTGGGGTTGTGTAAAGGGAAGCCCCTGGTTGTGGTTGCATGCTGCTGCCCATCAAAGGGGCTCCTTCTTTAGACAAGGTATTATACATATGATAGTTTCCAGGTCCTGAGAATGTTGGCACCAAAGACTTTTTAAGTACCGTTAAAGTTTCCTCATATGCAGTCTGGCATATGGAATTAGTAGAATGCAGGAGGCCATGAACCCTAGAGCCTGCAGGATTTTCCTTGCGGATAGCTGGGTTCGGGTGGCCATTTGAGCGAAGTAGCCTGTCAGATGGGCTTGTTTTTCTGGAGTAAGGGATGCCATCTGGAATGCTGTGTCCAAGCTTGCTCCCAGGAATACAATTTTTTGACTGGGGATTAGTTTGGATTTCTTTTCGTTGATAGTGTACCCCAGGGAGGTTAGAAGGTCCTTTACAAATATCAGGTACTGCAACAGCTTTTCCTGTTTGCCTGAATCAGGCAATAGTCCAAGTAGGGGGAAAATTTGAATATTTCTCTATCTGCAGTAGGCAATGGTTGCAGCCAGGGATTTTGTGAAAACTCTGGGAGCAGTGGATGATCCAAAGGGAACTGCAGAGAACTGATAATGCATAGATCCTGCCCTGAAACGTAGATATTTCCTGCAGGAGTCCCTGATTGGGATGTGCAGATAGGCCTCCCTTTAGGTCTAGGGTGCCTAACCAGGCATCTTTGGACAGTACAGGGAGAAGTTGCTGTAGGGTGAGCATTTTGAATTTTGGTACCACTAGGAAGGTGTTTAGAATGGATAGATCCAAGATTGGTCACCACGTGCCCTCTTTTCTGGGTACCAAGAAAAGTCTGGAATAAAAACCTTGACCTATCTGTTCTGCAGGAACAACTGAATTGCCCTTATGGAGAGCAGGGACTGAAAATGGTTTATTTCCTCTGCCCACTGGTTTGGAGGAAGGTCTGGGAACCCCTTTTGGGGTTGGCAGCATGTGGAAATAAAATTTGTACCCCTGGGATACTACAATGAGGACCCATCGATCGTTGGTGATGGAGGTCCAGTTTTTTGCATGGTGGGCAAATTTTCCTCCTAGGGGCACGAGCAATTGGGCAGAGGTGAGGAGTGGAGTTGAGAAGTCATTGTGAATTATTTCCATAAGGGGGTGGCTTAGCACTCCCTGCTTTAGAAGTGGAGGTACTCCATTGCTTAGATCTCTGCACACCCCGAGACTGTAATCTGAGGGGTCTGTTTCCCCTGGGTCTAGTTTGAGATGGCCTAGAGGGGGCTGGAAAGGACCAATGTTTTGAGGGGCAATGCCTACTGAATCTAGGAGGCTGCACGCAAAAACTCGTTGATCTTTTTTAAAACCTCTTCCGCTTTGGTGCCAAACAGATTGCCCTTGTTCAGAGGAGCATCCAATAATTTTGATTTGACATGGTCTGTCAAGGTCTGCTCCTTAAGCCAGGCATGCCTTCTAAGTACAGAACCTGTGACTGCTGTCCTGCAAGATGCTTCTAGGGTGCCAAACCCACATTGAAGGGTATTGCTTGCTAACGTGGCTTACAGAATGCATAAGCTCCTGTAATTCTTTATTTTCTGCACAGTCAGGAAAGGTAGATCATTTTTGCTTAATAAGTTCCATAGTACGTTGCTGGTATTTCAGCATGTGGAGCTGACAATTCAATGCTTTAATGGCGAGAGTTGCAGAGGTGTATACTTTTTTACCCCATCTGTCTAAAGTTCGGGAATCCCTGTCAGAGGGGGTGGGATTCTTAGCTGTAGTTGCTTTTATTCCTTTACGCCTTTGGGAGATAACCTCTGGGTCAGCAGTAGAATTTTTGAAGAGAAATTTGTGAGAGTCAGATACTCTGTAGTACCTGTCAGGTTTCCTTGGAACAGGGGGTAAAGTATCAGGCGTTGGACTGGATTCCATAAAGACATCATCCACAACATCCAGAAGAGGAGGGATAGCCAAGTGTCTGTGCTGTGGCAATTCTAAAAATTCCCCCGAGTCTCTTTTTGGACTAAGGATAATCCTGGCATTCCCAATGGAAATGCTCTCTCAAAGTATGTAGGGTTTCACCAAAAGAAAAACTCTGGATGGGAGGCAGAAGGAATGGATTCCTCTGCATCTGAATCCTCATAGGCAGATAACGGCATGTCTTCATATTCAGAAACCTCAGAGTCGTCGGACTCTTGGTCAGATGAAATTGCTGGGGACATGTCTCTTTCTTTTAGCAGGGGAAGGCTGGCTTTCCCTAATCAGCATGATCAGGTCTTCGCCATTTTAAGCATCTGAGATTGTGGCAAGACAGGCGCTTGAGTTTGGGTCGTCAGTTTTTTAGGCGTAGCTCGTACTCTTGGCCTTAGAAACTCTGTAGTTTTAGAAAGAACTGAAGATGCGAAAGAAGTAGTAGGTTTGTATCGAATATCGGTAGTGCGAAGAACTTCCTCAGAAGCCGGTGCCTGCACAGCGGCTCCAGACCCATCCAAGATAGAGACATCAGTAGGTTCTGTAGTCAAAGAAGAGTCTCACGGCATACTGGACTCCGAATGGGTCTCGGAAGCGGCCTGCAAATCCATCGAAGCAGGCATCAGGGGCTGCAAAACCGCCTGAGTACTGGTGAACTGGCAACTAGCTTAACGGAAGTGTCTTTGGCAGTGTTGGACCTGTGTAGTCTGTCTCTGTCTTTATCCTTATGTTTTTTCGGAAGATCAGTAGTCGGATGGCTTACCGAAGCCATTTTGGATTACGTAGATCAAGAACGAACGTATTTAGCTACAATAAGGGCCCGAAGATGAATAGTTCGGCTGTTGAACAAAGCACAAAACCGACAGCGAGGTATGTCATGGTCTGGTCCTAAACAGGTGACGCAGTAAGAATGAAAATCTCGGTGTGGTATTTGCTTTCAACAAGTGAGACAACTGTTAACTTTTTCTGACATCGGTTAGAGCAAGAAAAAAGGATTCCCAACGGTGTACTTAGCTTTAGAAGACTTCAAGATGATTCAATTTTGGAAACGAAAACTCAGGTAGTGGCCAACCGGCACTCGTGCGAACTGCTTCTGCTTCGGACTCCTCAGCAAGAAAGACTGATGTAATGGCGTCGGCTGCCTGTTTTATACCCCTGATGACCTGACGTCAGTCCTGAAGCGACAGCAACTGACACAGAAATACTAAGCCTCTGGTATTTGGGCAGACTGAGGGCTACCCCTGGCAGGATAACCCAAGTGTGATGACTGCAACAGTGAAACACGAAGAACATCTTCTGTGTTAGCCTTACTTCAGAGAAGTAGATACCAAACAGGAGAGGACTCAGGACTGAACCCTGTGGTACTCCACTGGTCACTGGTCTGATACCTTCACAGAGTGTGTTCTGTCAGTAAGCCAGTTGGCAACCCATCTTGTGACATAGGGATTTATACCTAGTTTAGTGAGTTTATCTATAATTCCAAAGTGGGGGATGGTGTCGAAAGCCCTGGTTAGATCTAGATAGGCTATGTGAACCACCTTACTCTCATCTACAGCTTTGGTGACTGCTTCAAATAAGTCTATCAGGTTTAGGAGACATGATTTGCCTTTTACAAACCCGAACTGGGTGGGGTCCAGAGTTTGGAGATTACCAGTGTCTTTGTTTATAAGTTCCATGATGATACTTTCCATGGCCTTGCAGACCAGGCTCGTCAAGCTAATGGGGCAGTAGTTCCTGGGGTCCGTGGTGGATCCCCCTTTGTGGAGTGGGATAACACTCACCATTCACTGGGCACAAAGCCTGAGGTGAGGCTATTATTGAACATGGTACTTAGGTGGGTTGCCAGTTCTTTCTGTAGTTCGTGTAGAACACAGCCTGGGATGTGGTTAGGTCCCATGGATGCTGTGTTCTTGGCTTTGGTTTTTACCTGTGCAGCCATCATTACAGGAACTTTGCATTCTACCGGTACAGAGAAGGGCCCTTTAGGGGGTGAGAGGAGGGTAAAGTTAGCACTGAACCTATCTGCCAGGATGTTGGGAATATCAGTTGGTTCTGTATATTTAGTGCCATTATGCTGTAACTCAGAGCAGATCTGAGTGCTGTCATTGACATTCTTGACATAGCTATAGAATGCTTTGTGGTTGTCCTTAGAAACAGTGGCGATTTTGTTTTCGTAACTAGATTTGGAGGATTTTATGAGGGATCTCAGCTTCTTACTGAGGCTGACCAGGGAGTTCCTCCAATCATGGGATTTTACTCTTTTTTGCAGCAGCAGTTTTTTTATTCTGTTGTAGAGTTTGTTTATGGCAGGGGACCACCAGATTGGTTTCCTTTTTTTGGAGGATAGCATCTGGTTCTGTTAGGGATAGCACTATCGATGCACTCGTGTAAGTGTTTACAAAGTGCATTTGTGTAGGATTCAGCAGTCATACTTCTACTGTCCGTCTACATGGGTGTCATGAAGTTTGCCACTTCTGCCTTAAGAAGCGTGAAGTTGGCTTTGGAGAAATTTTTTATGGTGGTTTCCCTAATGGGGGGTGGGGGCAGGATGTGGATGTCTAGGGTGATTAGCTTATGGTCGGGTCTGACCAATAAGGAATTGACCTCTGGTGTGGAACACCGGTCACCCATGTTGGTAAGGACCAGGTCTAGGATATTGGTGCCCCTGGTGGGGGTGTGGATAAGTTGATCCAAGGCATTGTATGCCAAGATGCCTATAACAAATCTCAAGTAGACCAAATCAATGTTCTCTTAATTTTTCAGTAAGCAGCAGCATGTTAGCAAGATGTATTTAACTTAATTTCAGCTGTAAATGTACCACAGAACATTTGCTCCTATCCCTTATCTTCATCCATTCTATATAAATTGCTGAATTAATGAAATAATTGATGAATTAATGAAATAATTTCTACAATTCTACAAACAGTGAGGGGTAAAGGGCCAAAAGACAACTTGCCAGGTGATTATGTGACCTTCATTTGGATCAATGTTCTTCACCCTAAAAAGCTTGCTTCTGCAACTAAATTACAAATATTAAAAGCAGCACTTATGCATACTACCAAAATAGTCTATGTATATTAGACACACACACACACACACACACACACACACACACACACACACACACACACACACACACACACACACACACACACACACACACACACACACACACCTACGTACGTACAAAGCATGATGCACCTGGAATCTGCTGGACACATTCATGCTGTACTGCTCTCTCAATGAACAAGCTCCTCTCAGGAACTGCTTGATGAGAGGGTGAGAGAAGAGAGATGGCTCAGTGCTGTAATGAGCAGAGGCATGGATTTTAATGGAAGAGAAGGACAGGCCTGTAGAGAAGGTCTGCTAGGTAATCCAGGATGAGAGGTAAGGAGGTCTGTGCTGTATCCACTCCTTTGGTGTGAACCCAGGAACAATACCTTTTCCACTTGTCAGCATAGGATTTCCTTGTACTGGGTCACCTGGCTTCACGTATGACATCCAGTACCTGCTTGCTTAGGCCGGCCACTGGAGGAGAATTCAAGGAATAAGCCAGGCTGAAAGTTTCAGGGTCTGCAATTGCAGATGCAAGAACTGTCCTTCCTGTTGAGTCAGGAGAGTTGGAATCTGGGGGTAGGTGCCATGGGGGTACTGGTGACAGACTGGGCAGTAGTGGGTACCAGTGTTGGCGTGGCCAGTCTGGGGCAATCAGGACTGCCTTTTGTCTTTCCTCCCTTATCTCGAGTAATAGATACTCTTGTAAGAAGAGGCAGAGGGGGAAATGCATAGATTGAGAGGTTTGCTCACTGGAAGGCTAGGGCATCCATTTTCCAGGCCTTGCTGTGAGGTACCCTGGTGCAGAATTTGCTGAACTGGTGGTTGTAGGTGGAGGCAAATAGGTCCACCTTCGTCTGGGTCACAAGGCTGAAGGTGTTGTGGTTTAAATGCCACTCGTGGGTCTGGGAGATTTTTGTGCAAGTTCCCTGCCAGAGAGTTTTGGTTGCCTGGCAGGAATTGAGCTTGCAATTGAATATGCATGGTTGAGGCAGTGTTCCACAGGGTCATGGCTAGCCTGCAGAGTGGGTTCCCCCCCTGCTTGTTGATGTACCACATCACTGTGGTGTTGTCGGTTTTGATTAGTAGGGGCCCTAGTGAGAGTAGTGATCTGAAAGCTGTCAGCGCATGCTGAACAGCTAGTATCTCTTTTTGGTTGATGTGCAGATAAATTGGATTTGGGCTCCAGTGACCCTGAATGCACCTGTCATCCAGATGTGCACCCCAAGCATAGTCTGATGCATCTGTGGTTAGGGTCTGGGCAGAGTGGGGTTGTGTAAAGGGAAGCCCCTTGTTGTGGTTCCATGCTGCTGCCCATCAAAGGGGCTCCTTCTTTAGACAAGGTATTATACATATGATAGTTTCCAGGTCCTGAGAATGCTGGCACCAAAGACCTTTTAAGTACCGTTAAAGTTTCCTCATATGCAGTCTGGCATATGGAATTAGTATTGCAGGAGGCCATGAACCCTAGAGCCTGCAGGAATTTCCTTGCGGATAGCTGGGTTCGGGTGGCCATTTGAGCGAAGTAGCCTGTCAGATAGGCTTGTTTTTCTGGAGTAAGGAATGCCATCTGGAATGCTGTGTCCAAGCTTGCTCCCAGGAATACAATTTTTTGACTGGAGATTAGTTTGGATTTCTTTTCGTTGATAGTGTACCCCAGGGAGGTTAGAAGGTCCTTTACAAATATCAGGTACTGCAACAGCTTTTCCTGTTTGCCTGAATCAGGCAATAATCCAAGTAGGGGGGAACATTTGAATATTTCTCTATCTGCAATAGGCAATGGTTGGAGCCAGGCATTTTGTGAAAACTCTGGGAGCAGTGGATGATCCAAAGGGAACTGCAGAGAACTGATAATGCATAGATCCTGCCCTGAAACGTAGATATTTCCTGCAGGAGTCCCTGATTGGGATGTGCAGATAGGCCTCCTATAGGTCTAGGGTGCCTAACCAGGCATCTTTGGATAGCACAGGGAGAAGTTGCTGTAGGGTGAGCATTTTGAATGTTGGTACCACTAGGAAGGTGTTTAGAATGGATAGATCCAAGATTGGGCTCCACGTGCCCTCTTTTCTGGGTACCAAGAAAAGTCTGGAATAAAAACCTTGACCTATCTGTTCTGCAGGAACGACTGAATTGCCCTTATGGAGAGCAGGGACTGAAAATGGTTTATTTCCTCTGCCCACTGGTTTGGAGGAAGGTCTGGGAACCCCTTTTGGGGTTGGCAGCATGTGGAAAAAAAATTTGTACCCCTGGGATACTACATTGAGGACCCATTGATCGTTGGTGATGGAGGTCCAGTTTTTTGCAGGGTGGGCAAATTTTCCTCCTAGGGGCATGAGCAATTGGGCAGAGGTAAGGAGTGGAGTTGAGAAGTCATTGTGAATGATTTCCATAAGGGGGTGGCTTAGCACTCCCTGCTTTAGAAGTGGAGGTACTCCATTGCTTAGATCTCTGCACACCCTGAGACTGTAATCTGAGGGGTCTGTTTCCCCTGGGTCTAGTTTGAGATGGCCTTGAGGGGGCTGGAAAGGACCAGTGTTTTGAGGGGCAATGCCTACTGAATCTAGGAGGCTGCACGCAAAAACTCTTTGACTGTCTGCATAGACTTAGCCTTTTCTACCATCTTTTTTAAAACCTTTTCTGCTTTGGTGCCATACAGATTGCCCTTGTTCAGAGGAGCGTCCAATAATTTTGATTTGACATGGTCTGTCAAGGTCTGCTCCTTAAGCCAGGCATGCCTTCTAAGTACAGAACCTGACACTGCTGTCCTGCAAAATGCTTTTAGGGCGTCAAACCCACATTGAAGGGTATTTCTTGGCTTGCAGAATGCATAAGCTCCTGTAATTCTTTATTTTCTGCACAGTCAGGAAAGGTAGATCATTTTTGCTTAATAAGTTCCATAGTATGTTGCTAGTATTTCAGCATGTGGAACTGACAATTCAATGCTTTAATGGCGAGAGTTGCAGAGGTGTATACTTTTTTACCCTATCTGTCTAAAGCTCGGGAATCCCTGTCCGAGGGGGTGGGATTCTTAGCTGTAGTTGCTTTTATTCCTTTACGTCTTTGGGAGATAACCTCTGGGTCAGCAGTAGAATTTTTGAAGAGAAATTTGTGAGAGTCAGAGACTCTGTAGTACCTGTCAGGTTTCCTTGGAACAGGGGATAAAGTATCAGGCGTTGGACTGGATTCCATAAAGACATCATCCACAACATCCAGAACAGGAGGGATAGCCAAGTATCTGTGCTGTGGTAATTCTAAAAATTCCCCAAGTCTCTTTTTGGACTGAGGATAATCCTGGCATTCCCAATGGAAATGCTCTCTCAAAGTATGTAGGGTTTCACCAAAAGAAAAACTCTGGATGGGAGGCAGAAGGAATGGATTCCTCTGCATCTGAATCCTCATAGGCAGATAAGGGCATGTCTTCATATTCAGAAACCTCAGAGTAGTCGGACTCTTGGACAGATAAAACTGCTGGGGACATGTCTCTTTCTTTTAGCAGGTGAAGGCTGGCTTTCCCTAATCAGCATGATCAGGTCTTCGCCATTTTAAGCATCTGAGATTGTGGCAAGGAAACAGGCGCTTGAGTTTGGGTCGTCAGTTTTTTAGGTGTAGCTCGTACTCTTGGCCTTAGAAATACTGTAGTTTTAGAAAGAACTTAAGATGCGAAAGAAGTAGTTGGTTTGTATCGAATATCGGTAGTGCGAAGAACTTCCCCAGAAGCCGGTGCCTGCACAGTGGCTCCAGACCCATCCATGATAGAGACATCAGTAGGTTCTGTAGTCAAACAAGAGTCTCACGGCATACTGGACTCCGAATGGGTCTCAGAAGCGGCCTGCAAATCCATCGAAGCAGGCATCAGGGGCTGCAAAACTGCCTGAGTACTGGTGAACTGGCAACTAGCTTAACGGAAGTGTCTTCGGCAGTTTTGGACCTGTGTAGTCTGTCTCTGTCTTTATCCTTATGTTTTTTCGGAGGATCAGTAGTCAGATGGCTTACCGAAGCCATTTTGGATTACGTAGATCAAGAACGAATGTATTTAGCTACAATAAGGGCCCGACGATGAATAGTTCGGTTGTTGAACAAAGCACAAAACCGACAGTGAGGTACGTCATGGTCTGGGCCTAAACAGGTGACGCAGTAAGAATGAAAATCTCGGTGTGGTATTTGCTTTCAACAAGTGAGACAATTGTTAACTTTTTCTGACATCGGTTAGAGCAAGAAAAAAGGATTCCCAACGGTGTACTTAGCTTTAGAATACTTCAAGATGATTCAATTTTGGAAACGAAAACTCAGGTAGTGGCCAACTGGCACTCGTGCGAACTGCTTCTGCTTCGGACTCCTCAGCAAGAAAGACTGATGTAATGGGGTCGGCTGCCTGTTTTATACCCCTGATGACCTAACGTCAGTCCTGAAGCGACAGCAACCGACACAGAAATATTAAGCCTCTGGTATTCGGGCAGACTGAGGGCTACCCCTGGCAGGATAACCCAAGTGTGATGACTGCAACAGTGAAGCACGAAGAACATCTTCTGTGTTAGCCTTACTTCAGAGAAGTAGATACTAAACAGGCGAGGACTCAGGACTGAACCCTGTGGTACTCCACTGGTCACTGGTCTGATAGAACAGTGTGTGTTCTGTCAGTAAGCCAGTTGGCAACCCATCTTGTGACATAGGGATTTATACCGAGTTTAATGAGTTTATCTATAATTCCAGAGTGGGGGATGGTGTCGAAAGCCCTGGCTAGATCTAGATAGACTATGTGAACCACCTTACTCATCTACAGCTTTGGTGACTGCTTCAAATAAGTCTATCAGGTTTAAGAGACATGATCTGCCTTTTACAAACCCGAACTGGGTGGGGTCCAGAGTTTGGAGATTACCAATGTCTTTGTTTATAAGTTCCATGATGATACTTTCCATGGCGTTGCAGACGAGGCTCATCAGGCTAATGGGGCAGTAGTTCCTGGGGTCCGTGGTGGATCCCCCTTTGTGGAGTGGGATAACAGCCGCTGCGCACCATTCACTGGGCACAAAGCCTGAGGTGAGGCTATTATTGAACATGTTACTTAGGTGGGGTGCCAGTTCTTTCTGTAGTTCGTGTAGAACACAGCCTGGGATGTGGTTAGGTCCCATGGATGCTGTGTACTTGGCTTTGGTTTTTACCTGTGCAGCCATCATTACAGGAACTTTGCATTCTACTGGTACAGAGAAGGGCCCTTTAGGGGGTGAGAGGAGGGTAAAGTAAGCACTGAACCTATCTGCCAGGATGTTGGGAATATCAGTTGGGTCTGTATATTTAGTGCCATTATGCTGTAACTTAGAGCAGATCTGAGTGCTGTCATTGACATTCTTGACATAGCTATAGAATGCTTTATGGTTGTCCTTAGAAACAGTGGCAATTTTGTTTTCGTAACTAGATTTGGAGGATTTTATGAGGGATCTCAGCTTCTTACTGAGGCTGACCAGGGGAGTTCCTCCAATCATGGGATTTTACTCTTTTTTTGCAGTAGCAGTTTTTTTCTTCTGTTGTAGAGTTTGTTTATGGCAGGGGACCACCAGATCGGTTTCCTTTTTTTTGGAGGACAGCATCTAGTTCTGTTAGGGATAGCACTATCCATGCACTTGTGTAAGTGTTTACAAAGTGCATTTGTGTAGGATTCAGCAGTCATACCTCTATTGTCCGTCTGCATGGGTGTCATGAAGTTTGCCACTTCTGCCTTAAGAAGCGTGAAGTTGTCTTTTGAGAAATTTTTTACGGTGGTTTCCCTAATGGGGGGTGGGGGCAGGATGTGGATGTCTAGGGTGATAAGCTTACGGTCGAGTCTGACCAATAAGGAATTGACCTCTGGTGTGGAACACCGGTCACCCATGTTGGTAAGGACCAGGTCTAGGATATTGGTGCCCCTGTTGGGGGTGTTGATAAGTTGATCCAAGGCATTGTATGCCAAGATGCCTATAACAAATCTCAAGTAGACCAAATCAATGTTCTCTTAATTTTTCAGTAAGCAGCAGCATGTTAGCAAGATGTATTTAACTTAATTTCAGCTGTAAATGTACCACAGAACATTTGCTCCTATCCCTTATCTTCATCCATTCTATATAAATTGCTGAATTAATGAAATAATTGATGAATTAATTAAATAATTTCTACAATTCTACAAACAGTGAGGGGTAAAGTGCCAAAAGACAACTTGCCAGGTGATTATGTGACCTTCATTTGGATCAATGTTCTTCACCCTAAAAAGCTTGCTTCTGCAACTAAATTACAAATATTAAAAGCAGCACTCATGCATACTACCAAAATAGTCTATGTATATTAGACACACACACACACACACACACACACACACACACACACACACACACACACACACACACACACACACACACACACACACACACACAAAGCATGATGCACCTGGAATCTGCTGGACACATTCATGCTGTACTGCTCTCTCAATGAACAAGCTTAAATATCTAAACCTGACTCCTATACAGCCTAGTCTCTCAAACGTTTCTCCTCCTAAGTTGTCCTGGGTTGAACATAAAATTGGTCAGTACTGATCAGTGCACTACCCTGATAAACAAATACAAATAAAATAAAGTTGTGCCAAATGTACTCTTCTGTTTTTCAGTTTCAGGAATACCAGATAAAAAAATCTACAAGCATTTTTCTCTCAAAATGGAGTAAAGTATCAAATACCAGAAATAACATATAACCTGAGAGAACAGTAAAGCAAAATTCTAACATGCCAGTGACTAAACATTTAGTCTACCTCTTCAACACAGAATGTGTGAATTGTGCTGTGCTGTTTATCACACTTGTAGCGAAGGTTATGCAAGATGCCTTGTACCACTCACGTCAACAGTAGTTGAAAGTAAGACCACACATAGTGCTTTTATTTCAAATGCAACTTAATCATGGCACTGAATCAGCGTTATTCAGTAAATAATTAAATTTGAGCAAATGACTTTGGCCAAACAAGAAATGAATTCATTGTTAGAATGAAAAGATTTTTTTCACATTTGTTCTACCCGTGGCTAAAATACTTCTTCCTCTCATTTAATTCTTCAGCTTTTCTTTTAACTCCAGTAGATATACTATGTTTTCTCTCTCATTACTTTAATCATTTCCTCTGGCTATTCTATATCCATGCTCTTACCCATCTTATTCTGCTACAATCCATCTCAATCCATTAAGTAAAGCATACTCAGACTGCTATTGTTACATTTTTCTTTAAGGTATGCTGCTCATATGTACTTATAAATTGTTGAATTTTCTGCTGTACAACTGTTTGAAAATTGTACTGTTAAATCTTGTTTTGTGTAAATTCACGTGCTGCTTTTCTCCCTGGCCATCCATTCAAAAGGGACTCTGCCAAGTTGGATCACCCAGGCAGACAAATATAAAATAAATAAATAAAATAAATTTTGGCTCACAGAATTAAGCAACCGCAACCTAGCCTACCTTCAGTAAGGAACATCAAGTATGATTTATAAAATTCCTGCAGGTAAATACGAATTAGTTAATATAGAACAATTTAATTATTCAAGGACACAGACAGCATGACAGTAAGTCTACATTTGTCAGAGCAGACCGAGGGAGTCGGGGGCGGGGCTAATTTTCTAACAGTATGGTAAAGTAGGTTGGCGCCATCTTGTTTTATGAAAAAAAACTGTCCGGTAGAAACACTGGGTCTCTGGGACAGTGCTGGGCATAATCTGTTCATCTAGAAAGCAGCAGAAAGTGGAAAAAATAAATTAGTGAAACAACCACATGTCAAGGACTGAATCATCATTTTGACTAAAGGCATTGCCATGTAATCTCCAAGAAAGAAATAGGTCCATAGGGTAAGTACCAGGCTAACTGCCCTTGTGGGACATTTTAAGCCTAGCCAATTTCCACTTTGGTGCTTGAATTAACCCATCCCATTTGGTGTTAAGATTGGCCTTACCCATCCCATGGTCAATAATTATATATTACCCCTAGTGAGAACAGTGACAGCTCGGGGGTGAATATTCTGTTTCCCATTTGCAGATTCAAGTTGTACTTGAATATGGGCAGGAATGAGTTTTGTTTTATGTGGCTGTAGAGTTTCTTCCAAAGCAATGTTATGCTCACTGTGAGATAAACCTGAAGGGGTTTACAGCCCTAGATCAAGTACTTCTGATCCCATCTGACTTGCTGATGTATAGTAAATCCAATAGTACTGTGTCAGAGGATATCCTGTATGCCAAGCACAGCAGCCTGCACAATACAAAGCACAGTAACAGGGCTTTCACTCAGTTCACATCCTTTTAATAATATATCTCTGGGGGCATTCCAGTTGTTGCATGTGCCTAGACAGATGTATGCCAAAGGGGACATTACTCTCAATGACTGGCCTAATGAGGGCTGAGTAAAGAGGAACAATGGCATCCCTGGATCTAGACACAATCCCATTATTTATAAGTTGTGCAATACAGAAGGACTTTCTTACAACAATGGACACATGGTCAAGTTAGGCCACTGTCCACGAGTTCGCAAATCCCAAACAACTGGGTCAACTATCAGGGTTGTATTGTCAATGTGATAGTTCTCCAGGGTACATGACTTTCCAAAGGATATGATAATGCATTTTTTTGGCATTTGGTTTCAGTCCATGATTTTGGCACCAGTTATTTATTTGGGACAAACCTTTGTGCAGGATGCCCGAGTCATTTGCGGATTCAGTGACAGCAAAATATATATACAGAAATCAAACAGTTATAACAACCGGCAAAATAAAGTTACTGAAAGAACCACAGAGAAAACTTAATATATGCACATTTACACAAAAAAACAGATGGCTGTAAATGTTGACGAATACATTCCGTAATGAAGGAATCAAAGAGGATATCTGTGCTTCCCAGAAAGACCCTTATAATGATCCTCAGTGCCACTCGGATAAGGATACTAAACAAAAAAACAGCTACTTTGGCAGTATTGCAGAAAGTTAAAAACTGTTTAACAAATGATCAGAAAAAAATACAGTTGTATGACAACTTATTACAAGAAAAGATATATGACTAAAAAGGATCACTGGTGAAGGATTCAATATCTGTATGGAATATATTCTAGAGAAAGTCATCAATACTTGACAAAATATAGCAGAAAGCTCTTTCCCAGCTTACAAACTTGAGTCACAAGCTGTGGCATTTGAAAAGCAAGCAAGCCACAACACAGCAATCAGCATGCTCACTTCTATTCATTTTTGTTTCTGTGTAGAAGTTGGTTAAGAGTGAACTAACAAATGCCCTTGTGCAATGATAAAAAGCCATGTAAATTGCTAGATGAGCATACAGGCAATGCACAATTCAAGATAAATGTACGTAAACAATATCAAAAATAATTTACTAGTTGATCAATGAGACAGCCCTCCTTGATGGATTACTTGTTTGGGTACATCTTCTCCAGCAATCACATCTTCACTCTTTCTGTAAAATTCCACATTCAGAAATGTCCACACTTCCTTACGGTTTTATGATATAATGTGAATCTCTAGCTACAAAAGTTCTCATGTACCCAAAGCCTACAAAAGTTTGGCACATGCCATTAGCAAACATCTTCTTGCATCTAAAAACAGTAACAAAGATGTGATACTTGCATTATAAACAAAGTAATAAACAATTACATAGTTGCTTGACTTAAAGGGAGCTCCAACAGCTGCAGCTGGTGAAGACAAACATTCACAGAAAGAGGGAATTCCTGATCCATAAAACTTCATCCTCTCATAGATCAGCTGGATAAGAAAATATATGTTAAATTTAGCATCCTTGGGGTCTTATTTTCTGGGCTGAAATCCAAAGAGTTGCCACCAGTGTGGAAGTTGAGGCAACAATATACTATAGAAGTATGCAGCACAAATGAAGTGATTGTGACTCAGATGTCTGCAGTGCAGTCGTTCTTGAAGCAAGCACAGGAGGCACCCACTTCTCTGGCAAAGTGAACTTTGACTGCACCATTTGTCAGTGGATAATGGATGGAAGAAAGGATAGCTGGCTGCTGGAAAGGAACTGCTTGGTCACCACAAGTCCATCCCTCTCTGAAGAAGAAGATGAGTAACTGATCCAAATTTCTAAATTTGCATACCCGATTCAGATTGTACCTGAGCTACTGGTGCATAATCTGGGTGGGAAGAGCCCTCTTGTCTGTGGTTTCTCCTGCCACCAAGAAAAAATGGAACATACTTCACCATCATCAGAAGGAAGTGCGGATTTGCCCTAATAAACACCCTTATTCTTGTGAAAGGCAAGATATGATTCTCTAATATGGTTGATGGGAATCCTCCTTTTCCAATAGAGACAACATATCCAGTACTGTGCGGGAGATGAACTGAGCTGCCTAGCTGACAGGTAAGGCATCCATCATCAAATGTGAATGGCATATACACAGAAAGGAAGATTCGCTAGATGACCAAAAAGGGAAGTGTTCACTAATCCTGGCCAAGAGACAAAGGGTCCAACATCAGAGAGCCCAAGAGTGTGTGGTGGCACTGAATCCAACAACATCGTCATCATCATACAGTCCACTGCACTAACCACCTTGAATATTATGACAGCCATCCATCAAGCCCACAAGGTAAATGGTGCAAGACTAGACACTGCCATGCATCTTCACCCAGAAAACCAAGGCCATGCCCAACAGGGAGGGCTCCAAAGAAAGAATGGCATACGCACTACCAATTCTATTTCTGCAAGTTAACCTTCTGGGCAGGAAAATGTAAATGGTTCTTCCAACCTATGATCATCAGGGACTGAAATTAAAAGCATGTCCACTGGCAGGACATTTCCAGAGAATTCCTAGACAGGGCTACTAAATGCAAGTCATCTAGGTAAAGTAACACAGACATCCTTCTTCAATCTTCAGTTTCTACAGCAAACACCACGGTAAAGACTATGGGTACTGAAAAAGGTCCAGTTAGCAAAATTTTATACTGTAAGTAAGCAACACTTTGTGCTGGAAGTGATGTCCACATAGAGCAAAACAAAAAGAATTCCCCATGCAGTCCCTAAATACTCTGTAACCCAGAAATGTCCATTATATCTACTGACATCTTCTAGGTGCCCTACAGAAGCAAGAGGTCATGCAGAGTGATCACCTAAAACTGCATACAATAGATGTGCTGGTTGAATATGATGATGCCAGGACAAAAGATTTATCTGTCCTTTTAGGACTAAAGAGGCAAGAGTAATTCTCCGACCATTACTCATGAAACAGGACAATCTCTCGAAACTGTCAGCATAGTAGAATCTGAGTCTGCTCTATGGACACAGATTAGGCAGACTAATTTACCAATAAAAATAGGGGGTACTCAATCTCCTACTAGTAGTGGGTGATGTTTCTGAGCTTCCTGATGGCCTATATTTTGTCTGTAGGCTTTTTAAGAACCTATGAAAACTTTCTGGAGGAGGACTAGCAAGCTTCAAAATGTGACCACAAATGGCTATTTCTAGACACCCCTGCCTTCTTATGGTGATCCTTCAAGATGGGATAAATGTTAAAAAGTGCCCCAAACCAGAATCAGAACTGCAGACATGCAGCAAGTGTTTTTTTCCCTTTTTGGGCAAATTGGGCAGTAATAGAGTTGCTGCAGTGCCTCTTCACATGAAGAAAAGACCTCTTCCTCGTCTGTGGTTGGCTACGTTTAGAAAGGGAGTAGTAAAAAGAGGAAAAAAGCCCTCCAAAAAGTGAGTACCTGTTTCCTCTGCATCCAGTCAATCAGATCCAGATCTTGAGTGGTCTAGATGTACAGCACCTTCTTGCAAGATAAGATATCACAGCATATGCACAGTCCAGATGCAGTGGAAAACATGAAAGCCTGCTATAAAAAACAGAGTCCCAGTAAGGTCCTCCTAGAGGCCAAACTATATGAGGTCCTCAGGTTTTTCCTGGAGCTCCTCAGCAAATAAGAACTGAAATGAAAATGATATGAAGAGATGAGGGCCCCAACACCCAAACTGGCAGTCAGCAAAATTTTAATGTCACGCCTGCCCAATGTTTTGGACCCTTTGTCAGGTGTCAAACTGCTGCAGTATATGGGACATATGCTTGGACCAAACAGAATACATATATCACAAGGGAGTCATCAGGATGCTTATTTAACTGCTCTTCCCAAGCAAATGGTGAATATTTAGAAATAATCAGTTTTCCTGCACACTGAAGGGACAGATTTCCTGTACACTGAAGGGACAGAGTTAATCTGTATCCAGACTCCTCAAACAGCATCGAGAAAAACTCTCTCCATAACAGGAAATGACCAAATGAAGCATTTTCTCCAGAAACTCCAAATGGCATTGCTGGCAGGACAGAAAAAGAACTCATGGCGAGTCTAAGCTGCTTTTTAAGAGTCCAAAGGCATTTCCAGAGAAAATCATCCAAAGAGTAAAGAAAGGAGGAGGATGAACTGATGATTTTACTAAATCATCAGATTTTAAACAAACCTTAATAACAGTTTCCACTATATTCATCAGACAGTATACGCATTTTCCTTTTAAAATTTTCATTCACTCCATCATTACAAAAACTGCTCAACCCCCCCCCCCCCAAACATTACCCTTGCATGTATTGTTCCTACAAACTTAATTTATTTCTGTGAAATTTACTCCTTCCTTTTTCCAAAGATCCCGTCTCTATTTTATCTCCTTGACAACATTCACTATTTCCATTTTGGTTGCTTTCAATTTTGATTTTCATTTCCTAGTATATATTTTATTTGCCAAGAACAGCATTAAACCTATTAAGGCGTTATTATGCCTAGGCATGTCAGAGCTTATATCTCAGCTCAAAAGAATCATCTCAAGTTACAAACATTTGTTTCCACATTCCTGTCAAAATATCCTGAAGAGAATTTTTAAAATCCACCAACTGGCTACACTCCCCAAAAACACATGTTCCAAAGTCCATCTATTCCCTGCCACATCTCCAACATTTAATATCTACTTGAGGGAAAAATCTCTGAAGCTTACTTGTGTATAAAGCACTGCCATGCAAAAATCCTAAACCTTCTGGCCTCTGGTGAATTGCCATTGTTCCTTTGTAATTTGCCCTTCTATTCCCTTTTCCCAATCTTTTTTAACCTCCTCAGACAGATTCTTATTATCAAGTAATATTTGTACACCCTAATAATTACTGCTCTTTTAGCAGCATCTTCTCTTCTAAATCCAACTAAAATCTCTACAAAAGCTGGCCTTTCACTTTGCATTCTACTTTCCCTTTCCCAACTCTCTTATCTATCCCTGACACAGCAGACAATCTTTAAATTGAAATCCAGACTCTAGCTTCATCCCACTCTGTTACCTTTCCCTCTAGAGTTATTTGCTCCCAGTACCTTGATTCCTTAATTAGTTCCCTTCAGCAAATTCAAGTACCCTCTTATCTATTTTCTATGTCCCTATCCGCAGATATTCTTCTTGTTAAAATCTCCTTTATCCTTGCCCTGTACTGGCTTTGTTCTCAGAATACTTTCTGCTACTTTAGTAACAACTACACAGGATATGGTATTCATAGTCTCCTTAATGATTTGCATCCAAAATCCTAGCCTGCCTTAACACCCCCCCAAGTTCATAATCACCCTTCCCACTTCTATTCATAACCATCTACTTGTGTTATGTTCATCAGTCTTAAATGTGTAGCTTCCAAGTACTCTTCAAATCAGGTTAACACTAAACCACCTTGTGCTATGGACAGAATCAACCTATCCCACTAAACTCTTTCTCTCACCTTCCAATAAATTCCCTCAACTCTGTCACCCACAACTTCTCTAGTTGACAAATATGTGTGTGGCCTGAACACAAGACTAAACAATCTAAAACACTTACTTCTTCTATCTTACTATCCATTTGTACAACCAAGTGCTTCTAATTTTTATTTTTGTATTATCTTCTGTTTAACCTCTTCCCACATATACGTGGTCATAACAGACTCCATTTAGTCCACACACTGAAATATTTCATTTTATCAACCTCCCATAAGCATGGTCATTGCCGAAACAATTCAGGAGTGGGTATTTTGGGCCAGAATGAATGGGCTGTACAGCTCCCATGGCCATGGAACAAATGGACTAATTGGAAGGAGCCAGTAAGCATGGTCCCTATGGATAGGGGCTGAAAAAAAGGGTTATAAGACGGCTTTTGCTCATCACTGTAAAGCAGCTAAAAGCTCACTTCACTAAAACAAAAATCAAATACTTTGGTCCAGCTTGTATAGCCAAAAAGCAGCTAAAAGTAAAAATATATTTATTTATTTATTTATTTTATTTTACATTTGTTGACCGGGCTAGTCTAGCTGGACATACATCCGTTTTCAGTAGAGGCCCGGGGAGAAAAGCTCCAACACTAGCAGTAAACAAAAAATATGAACAAAACAACGATATGAATGAAAAAGTACAAAGTACAAAGGTAGCCTTGTTTAAAAACAAATGACAAAAAACAGACAATTATATAGATATGCATCATATACAGTTAGTCTAACAAAAACAGATATGCAAAACACAAAGATAGAATTGAATGAGACAAAGAATTTATAGTATAGCCTATTTCTAAGATGTAAAACGTCTAAAAAATTGAAAGTCTTATTTAGAGGCATAGTCAGGGGAGGGGAGGAAAGTTAGGAGTAGTAGAAGCAATTTCAGTCATTAGCACAAGGACAAAGCCACTGAGTTTTAAGATGTTCTTTGATATGTTTTTTGAAAGAGAGGTAGAGTTTTGGTTAGATATTTCATGAGGAGTAGATTCCAGGTTTTTCCTGCAGTATTTGAAAATAGTGAGTCCCCAGCTTTATTGTAAGATTTAGTCAAGGATACTAGGAGTTTATTAGCAGGCGTAGAGTAGCTAGGTTTTTATAGGGTGAGATCAATGTAGTAAGGCTAGGGGTATTAACAGGGTAGGAAAGGGTCTTATGAGTGGTAAGTAGCTGTTGATAGAGTAGGTGGTTATTCAGTTCTAACCAATCTAGTTGTTTGAGGTTAAGACAGTGGTGAGTTCTGAGGGAGTAGCAGTACTAGCTATATTATTTATTGTAACAGGTAGAGAGTTTGGTAATGTTATTTTAGATAATTTAGTATATATAGCAGAGGCATAGAAAGGGTGGAGATAAAGGTGGGTCTGGGCAATGTATTTTCTAGCTAATGGGGTAAGGAAAGGGTTTAATTCTGTAGAGAGTACCAATTTTGTTGTTAACAGCTTTAATGGTGGTGTTAATATGGTCATCAAAATTAAGATGGTTGTCAATAGTTACACCTAATGTGGTCATATCTGGGTTAATATTGGTAGCATTATTAGAGGATATAGTGAAGAATGGTGTGGGAGATTTGTGAGTAGGAGTAAAGAGAAGTAGTTTTGTTTTGGGAGAGGAGGCATTGTTGCAAAAACATTTTCTACATTTGGAAAACCGTTTGGGTGAGGACTGGAGGGAGGGAACATTTTTGCAGTGCAGATTAAAGTTGAGTCATCAGCATATTGAATGCAGGTGGCTTGAGGTATATTCAAGTGTAGGTCATTGATAAATAATGAAAAAAGAAGGGGACCTAAGATTGAGCCTTGAGGAACACCAATATTTACTGGGAGTAAAGAAGATAGGTTATTGTCCCAAAGCACTGCTTGTTGCCTGTTTTGGAGATAACTCCTAAACCATTGAAGTGCTTGTGAGTCAAGTGAATAGAGATTTAGTTTGTCCAAGAAGTATATTATGGTTAACCATATCAAAGGCTTTTGACAGGTCTATGAACAGTCTTGGGAGGAGGTTATTATTCGATTATTATTAATAAGTCAGTGAAGGAAAGAAGGGCAGTTGTAGTGCTGTGGAAAGGTCTGAAGCCATGTTGACAGTTGGCTAGAAGTTTATTTTGTAGAAGGTAGTTGAGAATTTGTTTGTGTATGCATCTTCCCATTATCTTTGATAATGAGAGGAAATGGACAATAGAGGCGAAAGTTTGAAAGCTCAGTAGAAAGCCCCTTTATGTAGAGGAATTATGTGAGATATTTTCCATAAGGTAGGGATTTTTCCTTCAGAGATAGTCCTGTTTATAAGTATGGATATAGCTTTTTGCAGCAATTTGTAGGTATTCAGATGGGGAGTTGGTCAGCAGATGGGGTACAAAGGTTTAAGTTTTGAGAAGCTTAAAAATATGAGATGTAGCGACAGGTTGAATAAAGAAAGGTATTAGATGAGGTTTTTTAGAGGGTAAGGAAGCAGTAGGTGTGGGTAATGAATTAGCTAGAGTTTAATGGCTTCTGTAAATTGGTGAAATGCTTAGTTTGTTTAGTTAGCCATGGGGCAGATTTGGATCTTATCCTAGTAGAGCAAAAGGCGTGATAGTCTAGGATTTTAAGAAAGTTGGTGTTAAAGTAGGTCACTGCCTCATCAAGTGCAAGGTGAGTCAGTGGAGACCAGTCACATGCTTGCAATTCATTCAGGAATTTCAGGGTCAGGGTTGAAGAATTTTTGAGCGGGATGTATTGAGTTTATGGGTAGTTGGGATGTGCAATTTTGTCTAATGACATATGTAAGCATATGGTCACTAATATTATCAGGAAGGGTTCCTGGAGTATAAATGCTGGTGGTTATTAATAAGGATCCAGTCAAGAGTTGTTTCTTTCCTATTTGGTTTATGGATTCTAGTTGGAGTGGTTATTAATTGAGAGAATCCATAGAGATTTATGTAGTTAGTAGGTGCTGGGATGAACAGGTTATCCAGTCAATGTTAAAGTCACCAAGTATAATGGTTTCTTGGGGTAGTTGGTTAGAAAGTGAACTAAGTAAGTTTTTCTAGAATATGAGTATTGTTTCAGGGAAGATATATACAAATTAGGTAGATAGATTTGATTTGTTATTAATTTGGAGTTTGGTAGATAATATTTCAGATTTGGAGTCTAGCGATGGAAGTTCATTATAAGGGTAACTTGGAGATTAGATTTATAGATAATGGCTATACCTCCGCCTTTCTTCTTTATCGGTCACATCTAAGTATGTTATAGCCAGGAGGGTAATTTCCTGGTCTTGTGTAGAGGGTTTTAGCCAGGTTTCTGTAAGACATAGAATATCAAATGAGTGCAAGTCCAGAGTGAATGTAGGTGGTGTAATTTGTTATTTATACTTCTAATATTGGTGAGCTATTGAAGGAGTTAGCTGATTTAGTACAGGATGAAGGTGTAGGTGAAGGAGTATTTATTTAGTTAGATTTATTCTTGGTATTGGGACCAGGGTTAGGATGAACATCCCCCATGTAGGAGGAGGAGGTGGTGCTGGGGATAGAGGTAGATTTAAGGATCTTTAGAGATATTAAAATTCTTTTTGTCTAAGTAGAAGGTGACATGAGTTGTTCTGTGGTATTTTGGTAGTAGATGAGTGAAAGGTACAGGTGTATTACTATGATTAAGGAGTGTTGAAAAGAAGATGGATGAGTTTGGAGATGAATTTGTTCATGTAAAGTAATGTTTTCAAAGAATGTGATAAAATAAGGTATGGATAGGGAGGCTATAGTAGTGGTAAAGAGTAATATAAATGAAAAAAAGCTTTGTGTGTTAGAGACATGGTAGAGAGTAAGTATCAGATGAATGTAGTTTTGTGTGAGAAAGGTCAGTTCTAAGAGTAAGTAGAAATGTGCCAACTTACAGAGGAGGGTTTGAGGAAAAACAAAACAGAAGAGGCAATATGAGGTAAGAAGAATTTAAAATTAACAGGTAGATACTGGAATGGCACAAATTACAAAGTGTGGTAAGGCAAGGTAAAAGGAGAAAATAGAAGGAGAGGGAGAAAGTGATAGAGTTAAATAGGTAATGAAAGAGTTGGGAGATTGTTCTAGAGAATAGTGTTATGAGATAGGAGGAGCAAGAGGAGGGAGTGAAAAGAAGATATAAGTTAAGGGAGAGGCCTAGTAATTTGAAGGAAGGAGATAGGTTAAGGAAATAAGGGAGTGTTGAGTGAGGTATAAGTTAAGGACCCCAGGGGTGGGTGGGAATTGGGGGTAGGGAGGGGCGTGGCGGGGCAGAACAAAGGCGAGGGGAGAAAAACAATCAGTAAGGTAGTAGTCAAGGACAGGAGGAAGGTGAATTGCAGACAGATAAGGTTATACTGAGGGTAAGGATAATTAAAGGATGAGAGAATTAGAGGAAACACAATTCAGGGAGAGATTAAAGGGATGCCTAGAAGAGGTGGAGGTAGTGAGAAGGAGAGCTAGGTGGAGGATTGAAAGGACTATGGGAAGGAGATATAGACAGGGCTTAGAAGGATGAAAGAAAAGAATAGTAAGTGAGAAAAAAGAGCAACAAGCATAAAATGATTTGAGTAGGAGGTAGGAGAGATGGTTTCATTGGTTTCAGGAGACTAACCCTTAGAGGTCAAAGTCTGGAATTACCTTGGCAAGAGAGCTGGGAGGTGGGAGTGGGGGAAAGGCAAGTAGTGGGAAAGAGAGAGGTTAGAGGCTAGTTCAATAAAATGGGGCCTACAGAGACAAGGAGACCAGCCTATGGTGTAGAGCAGTAGATAGACAGGGGAGGTTATGGCGACTGCAAAGTGGATTTCTGCATAAAGCACTGGAGAATAACCTGGCTGCAAACAAATCTGTTTGAAAATATAAATGGAAAAAAAAAGATGTATTAAAAAGTTAGACTCTCAATCAGCAAACACAAATAGGTGTTAAAGGAATGCACTGTCAGTCTGACAAAAAAAAAACTGTACATTAAGGCAGAACAAAAGCAAGGTCCATGAAAAAAAAAACAGCCATATGGAAGATAAATATAAAATGCACAGCAAAGCTCAAGGAAAAAAAAAAACAGTTGGTAAAGCAGGGAGAACTGAGACAAAAGAAAAATGCAGAGGATACCACCAAACTGTTTGAGGCCAGTGACAGAGGACACAATTTACTGCACCACAATCATACGTCAAGAGAAATGTCAGCATTATTACATCTGGAACTTGAAAGTGTACAGGCAGGCAACCAGCAGAAGGATGACAAATATATAAATGAGTTGACTGAACAAGCTAATGTGAGGAAAATACAGGCTATTAAGGCAATAACTTAAGATGAAAACCAAAAACCACTTGAACTGCTGGGTGGCTACAGTCCAAGAACAAATTTAAAGGCTATAAAGAAAATATGGTATCTTACTCTCATTTGCTTCAGGAAAATGATAAACAGCAAAGAAAGATGAATTAACCAAACATGTAAAAAAACAGAGAGCATTAAGCAGCTTTCTCATCTGCAGAAAGCTAGTGAGAAGGTCATTAAAGGAAAATATAGTAGTGGTGGTAGTACAAAGCAGTATAGTATGTTTAAGAGCAAATCAAAGAGGTGAAGGTCGGGTGGTGATAGATTTTCTTATAGTTATGCAGAGGTGAAAAACAAAAAAATATACATATACACACATGCATGGGGGTGCACACACATGTCGTGCTTGGACTTGGAGAGGTCAAGCAAGTCCATGCAAGCATCCAAAAGGGTTTACAATTATGTCTCCAAACAGACTTGCCAAGACTCAAACTACAATGTGTTAAAAATATCTTCAGTAATACATGTTAGTTATGGTAGTCAAGCCATCACCTACCACCTCAAAAAGGAGGAGCCAGGTGAAAATTTGATGAAGGCTGGCATGTCTTTTGTGGCAAAATTGGAAGAAGCAATTATTTAAAGATGCTATAAAAGAACCTCTGTAACAATGACCACCACCAGTACTGTTGGCCAACAGGGTGCTGGCAGAAATTGGGCTACTGTTGGCCGAAGGTGGAGAGGAGGTGGAAGGCATGGCTGAAGGCAGGTAAAGGCTAGGACTGTGATAGTGAGGGTCAGAACTTTGAATGTTGGCAGTATGACTGGTATAGGGAGAGAACTAGCTGATATGATGGACCGAAGGAAGGTTGGTATATTGTGTGTGCAAGAGACCAAATGGAAGGGGAGCAAGGCTAGGTGTATCGGAGGTGGGTTCAAATTGTTTTATCATGGTGTGGATGGGAGGAGAAATGGCGTAGGCATTATCCTGAAGGAACAGTATGCTAAGAGTGTTTTGGAGGTGAAAAGAGCGTCAAATAGAGTGATGTTTATGAAGCTGGAAATTGATGGTGTAATGATGAATGTTGTTAATGCATATGTTCCAAAAGTTGGGTGTGAGATGGATGAGAAAGAAAAATTTTGGAGCGAGTTGGATGAAGTGGTGATGACTGTACCCAAAGGGTGAGAGACTGGTGATTGGAGCAGATTTCAATGGGCATGTTGGTGAAGGGAAGAGGGGATGAGGAAGTGATGGGTAAGTATGGTGTTAAGCAAAAGAATGCAGAAGGTCAGATGGTAGTAGATTTTGCGAAAAGGATGGACATGGCTGTGTTGAATACGTATTTTAACAAGAGGGAGGAGCATAGGGTGACATACAAGAGTGGAGGAAGATGCACACAGGTGGATTATATCTTATGTAGAAGGGCCAGTCTGAAGGAGATTGGAGACTGTAAAGTGGTGGCAGGGGAAAGTGTAGTTAGGCAGCATTGGTTTGTAGGATGACATTGGTGATCAAGAAGAGGAGGATGAGTCTGAGGGCAGCACCAAGGATCAAATGGTGGAAATTGAAAAATGGTAATTGTGAGCTGAAGTTCAGGGAAGAGTTGAGACAGGCACTGGGTGGCAGTGAAGAGTTACCGAACAGCTGGGTAACTACAACAGAGCTAGTAAGAGAGATGGCTAGAAAGGTGCTTGGTGCGACATCTGAAAAGAGGAAGGAAGACAAGGAGACCTGGTGGTGGAATGAAGAAGTACAGGAGAGTATACAGAGAAAGAGGTTGGCGAAGAAGAAGTGGGATTGTCAGAGAGATGAAGAAAGTAGACAAGAGTATAAGGAGATGAGGTGCACGGCAAAGAGACAGGTGGCGAAGGCTAAGGACAAGGCATACGATGAGTTGTATAAAAGGTTGGACACTAAGGAGGGAGAAAAGGACCTGTACCGACTGGCTAGACAGAGGGACCGAGCTAGTAAAGATGTGCAGCAGGTAAGGGTGATAAAGGATAATGAGGGAAACATACTCACAAGCGAGGAGAGTGGGTTGAGCAGATGGAAAGAGTACTTTGAGGGGCTGATGAATGAAGAGAATGAGAGGGAGGGAAGGGTGGATGATGTGCAGATAGTGAATCATGAAGTGCAGTGGATTAGCAAGGAGGAAGTAAGGATAGCTATGAAGAGGATGAAGAACGGAAAGGCTGTTGGTCCAGATGATATACCTGTGGAAGCATGGAGATGTTTAGGTGAAATGGCAGTGGAGTTTTTAACTAGATTGTTGAATGAAATCTTGGAAAGTGAGAGCATGCCAGAGGAATGGAGAAAATGTTTTGTTACCGATTTTTAAGAATAAGGGTGATGTGCAGAGCTGTAGTAACTACAGAGGGATTAAATTAATCAGTCACAGCATGAAGTTATGGGAAAGAGTAGTGGAAGCTAGGTTAAGAAGGGAGGTGATGATTAGTGATCAGCAGTATGGTTTCATGCCAGGAAAGAGCACTATAGATGCAATGTTTGCTTTGAGAGTGTTGATAGAGAAGTACAGAGAATGTCAGAAGGAGTTGCATTGTGTCTTTGTGGATTTAGAGAAAGCATATGACAGGGTGCTTACAGAGAAGGTGTGGTATTGCATGAGGAAGTTGGGAGTGTCAGAGAAGTATGTAAGAGTGGCACAGGATATGTACGAGTGTAGTGTGACAGCGGTGAGTTCTTCGGTGGGAGTGATGGATGAGTTTAAGGTGGAGGTGGGATTACAACAAGGTTCAGCTCTGTGCCCTTTCTTATTTGTAATGGTGATGGACAGGTTGACAGACGAGATCAGACAGGAGTCCCCGTGGACTATGATGTTTGCAGATGACATTGTGATCTGTAGTGAGAGTAGGGAACAGGTAGAGAAAACCCTGGAGAGGTGGAAATATGCTCTAGAGAGAAGAGGAATGAAGGTCAGCAGGACTAAGATAGAATATATGTGTGTGACTGAGAGGGAGGATAGAGGAATGGTGAGGATGCAGGGAGTAGAGCTGGTGAAGGTGGATGAGTTTAAATACTTGGGATCAACAGTTCAGATAATGGTGAGTGTGGAAGAGAGGTGAAGAAGAGAGTATGGGCAGGATGGAGTGGGTGGAGAAGAGTGTCAGGAGTGATTTGTGACAGACGAGTACCAGTAAGAGTGAAAGGGAGGGTAGTGAGACCAGCTATGTTATATGGGTTGGAGACAGTGGCACTGACAAAAAGGCAGGAGTCAGAGCTTGACGTGGCAGAGTTGAAGATGTTAAGATTTGCACTGGGTGTGATGAGGATGGACAGGATTAGGAATAAGTATATTGGAGGGTCAGCCCAGGTTGGAAGGTTTGGAGACAAAGCCAGAGAGGCACGATTACGTTAGTTTGGACATGTGCTGAGGAGGGATGCAGACTATACTGAGGAAAAAGATGCTAAAGATGAAGCTGCCAGGTAACAGGAAAAGAGGAAGGCCTAAGATGAGGTTTTTATTTTTATTTTATTTATTTATTTATTTAAATTTGTTGACCGGGAGTGTCCGACTGGACGTGGGTCCATTTTCAGCGGAGGCCCGGGGAGAAAAGCTCCACAGTAAAATAAACAGACATTAGTTACATTGGATTACATAGTGATTAACAATTTAACATAGAAATTACTTACAACATATTTACAGATGAAGAACATAGTACATCAGTAGACAACTAGAATCTTTATCTGTGAAGTACGTGGTCTAATGGTTAAGGTGTTTGCCTTACAAACACAAGGTGCAGGGTTTGAGTCTCACAAGGGATACTTGGCTAAGCTTAAAATGGCTCACAAGGGCAGTTAGCTTAGTACTAATCTATGAACCTATCTATGAACATAACAGGCATTAACAAATGTAACAATGAGAAGTTCCTGCTGTATAATAAGTACTAGGCTTATGAGCATCTGAGCTTGCTATCATCAAGGTAGTTAGTGGAGGTGAAAGAAAGGTAGTAGTTGGATGGGGTGGATGATATTAGAGTGGGAGTTGCAAGGGCATAGCCAGCATGTTTTTAGGTGCGCTTTTAATAAAGTTTTGAAGTTGGTGCATGATGGTACGGAGGTAATTGTGGGTGGGAGTGAGTTCCATAATTTGGCTATGGCGCAAGAGAATAGTGCTTCACCAGCAGAGTTATTGGCTTTAGTGATCTGCAAGTGATTTTTGTTGCTGGATCTTAGTGGTCTGGTGGTGCGATAGGGTTGGAGTAGATTCTGGAGGGATGGGACATTTAGTGGATGGTTTACTAGTTTGTGGGTGAGTGAGAGTTGATACCAATGAAGGAGGTGAGGGAGTTCAAGCCAGCCCAGTTCAGCAAGTGAGAGACAGTGGTGACAACGGTAGGATGCCCCTGTGGTGAATTTTGCGATTTTGTTGTAGCAGGTCTCTAGCTTGTTTAGATCACATTGCCTTACGTTGGTATATACTGGAGAGGCATAAAGTAGGGTGGTGATAAGGTGGGAATTTGCTATTGAAATCTTTGCTGCTTTGGTGAGAAATTGTTTATTTCTGTATAATGCTCCTAGTTTTTTGTGGACTTTTTTTATGGCCATGGATATGTGAATGTCAAATTTTAGTTTATTGTCTATTTCCACTCCTAGCAATTTGGTGTGTTCAGTTGGGTATATAGTGGTGTTGTCTTTTGCTGTGATGTTAAAGTGAGAGTTGTTTTGAGTATGTTTGGTGGGTTGGAAGATGAGTAGTTTAGTTTTGTTTGGGTTGAGTATTAATTGGGCATCGGATAACCATGTTTCAACAGAGGAAAAGGCTTCCTGTGTGACTTTGCAGTTTGGGTAGGGACTGGGCTGAGCAGATGATGGTAGAGTCATCTGCGTGTTGGATGAGTGTTCCATGTTTGGTGGCAGAGGCTAGATTATTGGTGTAAACAGAGAAAAGTAGGGTCCAAGGATGGATCCTTGGGGAACCCCTATGGAGACAGGTAGTTGTCATTCTGCCATACAACGGATTGTTGGCGGTCAGACAGGTAACTCTGAAACCAGTTGGTGACTGATTGTGAGAAGGATAGGTTATTGAGGACAGAGATAAGTTGTTTGTGTGGGACCATGTCAAATGCTTTAGATAGGTCTAGGAAAGTAGCAGAGGAGAGATAGCCATTGTTTTTATGCTGAAGGATAGTGTTAGTAAAGGAGAGTAAGGCAGTGGTGGTGCTATGGTTTGGTCGAAACCATGCTGAGTACTGGAAAGGAGGTTGTTAGTAAGGAGGTAGTGTGAGACCGGAGAGTGTATGCATCTCCTTAGTATTTTGGAGTGCGGAGAGAGAATAGCTATGTTGTGGTAATTGGTTAGTTCTGCAGGGGGTCCCGCCTTTGTGGAGGGGAATTATATGAGAGACTTTCCACAATGTGGGAACGTAACTTTCTGACAGAGATCGGTTAATCAAGATGGATACTGGTAGGCCAGAGCATCAGCTGCGATTTGTAGGTATTCACTTGGGAGGTTGTCTGCTGCTAATTTGGTGGGTTTAAGTTTAGTTAAGAGTTTTTATGTTGGAGGTAGGTACAGGAGAAAAAGAGAAGGCAGTGGGGAGATTACTAGTTGAAGGTGTGGGTTGGAGGGGAGAGGGGTTGTGTTGTTTAGCTAGTGATAGTATGGTTTGGGTGAAGTGTGTGTTGAATGAGGTAGCAATATTTTCTGAGGAGTGAGGGATGTTAGGAGGAGGGTACTGACTTTACCTGGGTGGAGGATGGAGTTTATGGAGGACCAGAATTGTTTGGGGCTGTGTTGTGAGGAGTCTAGGGCAGACTGGTAGTATTGGAATTTGTCCTGTTTTATTAGCTTTTTGACTCTATTGCGTAGTTCTAGGAATTTCTGTCTAGCTGCGGGTTTTGTCTTGCGCCAGTGCTCCCAGGCTTTATCCCTGTTTTCATTTCTGACTTAGTGGTTTTCTGTAGCCATGGGGAGGGTTGTGCTTTGGTTCTGGAAAATCTTATGGGGCATGGTAATTAAGGATGTTCAGGAAGGTAGTATTAAAAGATTCAACTGCGTCATCTAGACTGAGGTACTTTAGAGCATGCCAGTTACATTCTTTGAGGGATGAGATGAATGTGAGTGGGTTAAAGTTTATTTTTTTATGTATTTGATGATAGATGACAGGTTTAGCTTGGTACAGGTATTTTTGAGTAGGAATGTTGGGGAGTGATCACTGAGGCTATCTGATAAGCAGCCTGTTATATATGACTGGGGGTTCTTACTGACTAGTATCCAATCCAGGGTAGAGTGCTTGCTGGAGTTTTATTTATCCTTGTTGGTGACTGGACTAGTTGGGTGAAGCCATGAAGGTGTACATGATGGGTTGGATTGTTGCCAGAACAGGATTGCCAGTCAATATTGAAATCACCTAAGATGATATTTTCTTGGGGGAGATGGTGGGTAGACCAGCTGAGGAGGTTTTCTAGTGGAGGGATGTTTTGGCCAGGTGGGAAGTAGCATCCAATTATGTTGATGGTTTTGTTTTGGTTAATTTTGAGGTTGGTATATATTATTTCTTCATTGCCTATTTGTGGAGCTGATGATTTTAAGATCTGGATGTTTAGATGTTGTTTAAATATTATAGCTACACCACCTCCTTTTTTGTTTAGACGGTCTACTCTTAGTATGCCGTAACCTGTAGGGAGTATTTGCTCACTGGTAATGTGAGGTTTTAGCCAGGTTTCTGTCAGGACGACTATATCTGGGGAGTTTATGGATGTGGTGAGAGAGGACATGCAGGTGGTTGGTGTGACAGAGCAAGATGCAGAGGACAGGAAGACATGGAAACAGTTGATCTGCTGTGGCGACCCCTGACGGGAGCAGCCGAAAGAAGAAGCAGATGATAAAAGAACCTCTGCAAAAATCAGCCTGCCTATAAACGCCATGGACTAAAATGTTATAACAGCTATAAAAGTGGATATTTAGCTAAAAACTGTCCCTTACTATTTGATCAATGAAACTTGATTTACAAAAAAAATGGTATATGTATGCTACTTCTGCAAAAATTTGTAATAATTCTAATACAGAAAGTAGAAATACAGTATGTATTAAAAAATTAAGGATCACTATTGAAAAAATGTACGACACAGTCTTCCCAGTCCCAGAGATATCAGTTCTGAATTACCACGGCATTATAGTGATCTTTGAGGCAGATAAGATTCCAATCTCACAAAAAAATCCACTATATAGAGAGGAAAAAACTTACAGCTTGGTATTTCCCTGGTTGATATTACTACAGGAAGGGTAAGAATTATGAAGAGAGGTTTGGAGAAGGGCAAATGACTACATAAAGGGCAGTTCATTACATTAAGGCCAACATACACACTGGAAGGGATTCAACTGCACAGGGATAACCAGACACCATATCCCCTGAAGTAAGGTACACAGTCAAGGTAATTCCCTGCTGGTAGAGATCTTGGTGGATCAATGGTCAGCTACAGACTTCAATCTCTGGTTGATATGGTCGCTAACCTCCCCCACCACCAAATTCTGAATTGGAGTGGGGCATATGATAAGACAAAAGGTCAGATGCCTGAAGGGAGGCATTTCAGAATCAGTTTGTTCCAAACTATGAGAGGGTTTACATACTTATTCTTAATGTATTCCTGTTTGATAATCAGGTAAGCAGACTGGTCATTTCATTCTTTTCAGGCATATCCCAGGTTCAAAAGTACAAGAAAGGGAGAGAGACATTTACAAGTATACATTTATTTTTCAAATTACAGTGAATAAAAGAGAAAGATAAAGGTTAGACAAATATAAATGATTACAAACCACAATGAATGAAAGAGACAGTATATCCATAATGAAAATAACTACAGGTATGTTCATTTAGAACAGAGAAATACTGTTTATTGGTGACAGTGCATTATCATTATATATTTTTAAGGGCTTTTAGGCACATGTGGTATCATTCATTATCCCGAAGCATGTACACTTGCTTTCATTAAACAGACATTTCTTCAGCTTAGTTTTAACAATTAGTGACTGGTCCTAGGAGGCCTTACTAGTGAAATGGAGTCATTTTGGCTGTCCCTACAAGTGTATGCTTGACTCCTAATGGTAGCATAGTTTTTAGTGGGGGACGGCAGTTTTTTTTTTTTTTTAGTAGGTCACAGAAAAAAACATTTCTAGATTTGTGAAGCTACCTAATCCATATACAATTCATTGTGACTTGCAGTTTTGCAGGCACTGGCACCAGAGTAAACAGTTAATAGCCATTATTTGAGTTTAAGGATAAGAATGTTTCTAGTAGTATTCTGTGGGAGACTTAATAGCGAAGCTTATGTTGTGTTAGTGTCTTACTTATAACTTTTTCAGTGTGATGTCAGAGTGCTGGAACTGATCAGACACAGATGCATTTGTTCAGTGACATTTGGTGTAATGGTGTTCATAATGTCTTTTAGTACCATTGGTGGCAGGCATGTGCTTTTTGTGGAGGGACAATATCATAATGCCTGATTTGTTTGGGATGATTACTAAACTATTATTAAGGGTCCACTCACAAAGTGATAAGAAACTGTTCTGTAACTTAATTTGAATGCTGTTTGTGGATATTGTGAAGTAGCAGGAACTCATCTGTATACATGGTCAGACTGACTAAAAGGTGGTCATGGGGTAAGGTCATGTATGAACAACAAGAACAGAGCTGTAGCTGGCCCACTTGGTGCCTGGTGCTGCTCTCCAATCTGGCACCCCTCAACACTAAGTTGAGCAAAAACTCTCTTCTCCAGTCTGGCACTCCTTCCTGCCTTCTCTATGGGGGAGCATGGGCTCTTTTACCCTTGCAGTCTACTGTCCAGTTGACAACAGGCATTTAGGAAGAAAAAAAAAAAATAAAAATGGGTCTGCTGATCTTGAACCAAAGGCAGTTGCCCTTTTGTCCCACATTAGCTATGCTTCTGAAAACAGAAGTAGCTCCAGTACTGACCCCTGTAGCACATCAATATTAAGTTAGCTGTATGTTGATCTGACTGCATGGGGTAGGAGTGGCATGTCTCACCCATATTTCAGCTAACTTCTGCTTTTCAAAGTTTACAAAGCAGTACTGGTTCAATTCATAAAGGGAGGTCAGAGAAAAAAATAAATACCAGAAGAGGAACCCTGTTGTAATTTATTTTGCAGAATTTTGATTCTAGAAAGTCCAGTGAGTTGGGATTACCAGGGGAAAAAGCCCTGCCTAAAGTAGAACTTGGAAACTTGGAGAATGTGTTTCTGTATACATACATTTGAAAATGTAGGAGCATTTCTCTGACTCTGCCAGACAAGTTTCATTGAGGGAAGAAGCACTTGCTATCCTACAGGGAAGTGCATATTCATACTGCTGAGAATTCAGTGCTACTGTGAAAACCACAGTTGTAAAGTTGGACTGTTCCTTTGTGGAGCGTCCTCAACCAATAAGCTAATGATGAACATAGAATAGTTTTGTAAGTAAACTTAACATAACTGTCAACACTGGAATGATCACTGATGCAGTAACTGCACCTTCCCTCCTCAGTTAGCTTTGTATGACTTTTATGCCAGGGCGTGGTCCTTTATTTTATTTTCATATCACTGTCCTTGTCATTGCATTTAGTCTCCCTTTCTCTGCTGGTATGAAAGCTCTGAAGGTCTTTGTGCCCAAACCTGACTTTTTAGTCAGCTCAGCTTGTGCTGACTAGCAGTTTGGGCACATGGAATGTGCCCTGAAGGCTTTGGAAGCTGGCTGTCAAGGCTACTGTAGCAGTCATCATAATGATGAACATCCACTGCTGTATGGGCCATAAAGGAGTTAAAGATTTTTTTAGTGAGTCATTCTGGATTCTTAAAATAACTCTGGTTATCAGGGAAGAGGGAAGCATACAGGAATACTTCAGCCCCTTGGGAATGAAAATATAACAGTCTTTCTGCAAGAAGTCCTGGGGCAGAATTTTTTCAACTATCTGTTGGGAATGGAGGAAACAGATCTATTCGGGGACCTCTCCAGAGGTGGATTATATCATGGAAAGTCCCCTTTGTCTAATAACCATTTGCGGTGTCCCACCTTGTGCCTGCTCAGTGTGTCTACCAAAGTATTTTGTCCTAATGGAACAGAATGCAAGTAGCCTGTAGAGACAGCCTGGGAATTAGCAATTCAGCTCAGTATCTCATGGTAAGTCTACATAGGGGGATATGATCTGTTTCCCCCTTGCAATTGCATGTACCACATGACAGAAGCACTGTCTGTGATTACTAAAAGAAGCCGAGTGGTCCACAATTGATCCAGACATTTCAAGCATTTACTAATGCCATTTCTTTGACCTTTATGTGCTTCCATTGGAAATATTGGTCCCAAAGTTCCTGAATTTTGAATCACTTGAATACACCCCCCAGCAAAGTCTGAAGCATCCTTGGTTACAGCCTTGGAACAGGCTGAGGAGGGAAACTGGGAAGTCTCTGATTCTGAAGCAATTGTCTAGACACCACTGAAGTTCATTCTGGATAAAGTTCATCAGATGGATTTGATAGAGTATTGTTGTTGGATCTGGACATATTTAAGAAACCATTGAATTTTTCTCATGTGCAGTCTGTCTATAGGAATCATGAGA